>NC_091745.1:68616267-68783767 GCF_043380555.1 Nothobranchius furzeri
AGCTGCCTGATACCTACCATAATATTAGGCAGGGTTGCATATCTGGGGGTGTTTAGTCTCAGGTCTGCAGTCAGCACAGCCGGCGTGTTGATTTTAATAGTTTCCAGCCCGCCATCGATTTCTCTGACCACTTTAATCTTTTCTGCTTCCAGTGACACCTCAGAAGCAAAGGTGCCCTGCGACACAGAGACGACACAAATTCACTGAGTCAATACTGGAAAGGCAGTCCATCCGAAGACAGAAAAAACATGTTTTTCACCCTCAGACACAGAGAGGAAGGTCACAAAAGCCCTTTTGAAGCTTTTCACCTGCTGGCCTGTGTGTGGAAGTACAACACGTGGAAATCCAAAGGGCTCCAATGATGACTTCTTTGGTTTCTTAAGACAGTAAAGGCAGCTATCTATGTCCCTCCATCCATTCCCTTGAATTATCCAGAGTGGGGTCTCGGGGGCAGCAGTCTAAGCAGAGATGCCCAGACTTCCCTCTCCCCAGCTACTTGGCCCAGCTCCTCTGGGGGAATACCAAGGTGTTCCCTGGCCAGCCAAGAGACATAATGCCTCCGCTGTCTCCTGGATCTACCTTTAGGTCTCCTCCCGGATGACCGAGCTTCTCACCCCATCTCTAAGGCAGAACCCGGCCCCCTGACCCATGACAAATGGGAAAAACCAACTTTTAACTGAGCCTCAGGTTTCACCACTTCTTGAACCGATAATTCCAAAGCTAATTCTAAAACTGTTTCAGTCTAGATCCCACCCTCCTGCATTTAATCAACCATTCTAACACAATAGAACCTAATGACATCGACGACTCATTGAGGGTAAGGAGGAAGGGTTTTCATGGGAAGTTTCAGCTCGTTAAGCAACAACTGACAGCTACAGTTTAGACTTGACAACGCTCCTCGGATGCGAAGTGAAACATCTTCCAGAAACTAAAGAAGTCCAGTTGTTAGTGATGTGTCGTTCACAAATGAATCAAATCTTTTGAACGGGTTTCCAGAGTGCCGAGTCCTTGCAAAGAACCGTTCTTCTCGTATCCCCACCCCCCGCACGCTCTCACAAACATCGGCGAAACGCTACCCTCCCCCTCCGCGCTGTGACTAACACTTGAGGGACACGTTGCCACCTCCCTCCAACCCACCGTTCTCATGGCCCTGATTCGTTCAACAGACCGGTTCTTTCGAACGGCTCCCTTCAAAGAGCCCATCACCACCAGCTGCCTTTATTAGAACCCTTTGGATTTCCACGGCCTGGATGACTGAGAACCCTCGCCCGCATACAACACAGTGACCGAACATAAAGATGGCAATAAAAATATGTATAAATGAGTTTGAATCCCAAGGTAAAACATCCTGAACGCGTGTAAAGAACAATTTAACAGACTTCTGTTTATTTTATAATCTGTGTTTAAACAGTAAAAGGTGAAATAACCTGATCTGAGCAGAAACACAGCAGCTTCTACCGACCAGAACCAGTCTCTGCTGAACTTGATAAGGTGGTGTGAACAGACCAGTTTCCTGATATGAGTCCTACTACTGCACGTTTAGAAACAACAGCTGGGAATCGGGACTGTTTCTGACCTGAGGCCAGTCCAGTAAGGCTGCAGTCATCTGGCCGGTCTGATTACAATCATCATCAATGGCCTAAAGGAAGAAATATCACATTTTAAATAAAAGGAACAACAATCAAAGCACGTGTAAATGCTGAAAGGGAGAGTTTTAAAAGCAGCACACGAGCGATATCCATTAAACTCTGACCTGTTTGCCAAGGATGATGAGTTGAGCTTCTTCTTTTTTGGCCAAAGCAGCCAGGATCTTGGAGACCTGCAGGGGTCCGAGTGAATCGTAGTCTTTCCCACTAACCTCTACATGAATACCACGATCAGCCCCCATGGCCAGGGCAGTACGGATGGTCTCCTGTGTGAGGGTGGAATGTGAAATTTGCATCAAGCACAAGTGATTCTAACCCTGACGTCACACTGGAGGCATCAGCGTAAAGAATAGAAGATCACATTTTCTAGAACTTTTTGGCATCACTGTAAACAATTATGGATCGAAATCCAGGCAGAAGTGACCGATTCGTTTTCTGTTTTTTTGTGTGTATGTGTGTGTGTGTGTGTGTGTGGGGGGGGGGGGGGGGGGTGTAAATAAAGCTGTGATGTCATACATATTGACATAATCTACATAGAAATGAAATCGCATCACTGCCATAGCCTTTTATTTTAAAAATTACCAGGAATTTTACATTGAAACCGTGTGATTTCCTGTCTAGCCCAATGCTAACTGCAGAAATTGACGTGTCCCGGAAGCGGCACGCGGAAAAAAATAGAACCCAATTCATTCTTTAGTGGCGCGGTGCGGCAAGCTGCTTCCGGGATGCGCCTGAAAATTCCCGTGCCGCGGCCGGTTCGAATGAACTCTAGACTACAGTGGACTATTTGTAAAGCAGCAACGTTCCGCTGCCGTTCCGTGCTGCCGATGCCTTCAGTGTGAATTCGGGGTAAAGAGTTCTATGTATTTTTTTTTCATCGCATCATAAAAAAAAAGATTTTTTAATCACATTTATTATGTTTTATCCAGTTGCTGCTTGTTTATGCAGATATGGCAAGTGTTATTCTTTAGTTTTTCCCCTTTCTAATAATGTAAACAGCTGTGTTTATTCTGCCTTCATGACACGACATAAAAACTACAAAGAAAATCTATATTGTTGCATCCTTTACTCGTTTCTTCTTTTTGAGTGAAAACTTGAAGCTGCTTTCCGGAGTTTTCCCCTTTCAGAAATGATGTAGGATTTTTCAGAAATCCGTCAAAGTGATTGTCTCATCATGTACTGTGATAAAATGTAAGCAGTAAGTCTTTTTTTTTTTTTTTGGCTAAGCATGTCCCCTGACCCGCAAAACTCTGTGCAATAGGAAACTGAACGCCGACCAGAACTAACCAATAGCATTAGACTACCGCTTACTTGCTTCAAATTTAAGGAAGTACCTCGGCTGATGCAGAGTTGATGAACTTTTCACGGACAAGAAAGTCTCTAAAATATAAATATGTAACACAAAATGACATGAGAATAATACTTGTAAAACAACATGTTTTAGCTCTGTTTGTCGGCTACAGAAGCACATTTATAAACAGAAACGTGAAAGCTTAAACAAACAAAGCAACAGACTTTATGTGTGATATACTTGTCAGCCACTAGACGGCGTCATCGGATAAGAGAAATACTCCGGAAAGAAGCTTTAAGCTCGGTGTAAAAAATAAAAACAAATAAACGTTTTTATTAATGCAAAAATATCCTCCAAAATGAGAAATTGCACCACATTGAGCAACTCCAGGATAATCCCAGCCTCACCCACCTGAGACTGCTGTGGCCCACAGCTGACGGCTACAACCTCCTTAATAAGCTTCTTTTCCTTCAGCTTGACGGCCTCCTCCACGGCGATCTCACAGAAGGGGTTCATCGAGTGCTTCACTCCATCTGTGACTACACCAGTGTGGTCTGGCTTTACACGAATCTGCGGGGAGACACAGCTAATGTTTATAGTTTCAACTGGTGACACTGGTCGGGTAACTAAAGGACTTGAAATAAAATAATGTCTCCCATTCTGTTATTTTTGGATTTCTCCCAACAGAGCCTACATTATTATTTATTAAAGAAGATTTAGAGGTAAAAGGTGAAAAACATCCCAAACTCATTTCAAAATATATTTTAACAGTTTCAGAGAGAGACTAATAGTTAATGTGATGAGTTTTTGTGATTTTAAAACTTCAAATATTACTCAGGTTTAACACTGTGCTTTAGTTTAAGACTTATTAAACTTATTAAAATAAACAAACCTCAATCTGACAGTTTCCTGTGGTGGGTTTTTTCTTATTGACGAACAGAACAATACATAAACTGAAAGAAACATGAACGGTTTGTACAACTTTGCAGTAAATGTATGGATTTATGTTTATAACCGTGCGTTATTTTCACTGGGAACGCACAAGATGTAGAAAACTCAGCAGAAAATATCATTTAGACCCAAACCGCGACTGTCTCTAGGTAGCGCCCGATTAAAAGTTCCCTTTCTAATTACCACAAAACGGATAAGATTTAGTCAATGCCCATAGAAACAAATAAAAGTGTACACGTAAAGCGTCAAAAGTAATGCTCTGCTGCCCTGATCCTGCTGGGAGCAGCGGAGACTGAAATGTTTGTTATTACTGAGGTTGTTTTTGTCTTGAGACAAAAATAAATAAAGGAAACGTACTGTTTATAAGTATTTGTTCACGAATTTGAAATTAAAAAAGAAAAAAAAAACCAACTGTTCAGCTGGGTATGTTCACAACTAGCAGATGGTTCAAATGGACAGGCAAAGTCAGGCTAACATTAGCAAGTACACTCGAGTCAAGAGGTAAAAAGCAAAAACTAACAAATAAACATGCAAACTAAAGCATCGTATGTTTATTACCTTGACTGCATAGTCGATGACACGCTTAACGCCGACAAGAACACGGCCAGACATTGTAGCTAAATACGTGAAAATCCTAACTGCTGTTCTTTCAGACACCGCACCGCAGTGAACCTTCACCCAAGGAGAGATCGGAACTATTTTAGAGTGACTCCAGGGGAGGACTTAAATGACCGCCTACCGCTTCAGCCAATGGGACGCCGGTGCTACAGTTCGGTCTGGCCGCTGATTGGATGACACGCGCTAACAGGGTTGCTAAATCCACCAAAAGTTCCGTGCTATCGATGAGAAGTTAAAGTTATTTTCTTTTTGTTTGGGAAAGACCCAGAAATAGTTCAAGCTATCAAATATTACGTGTTTGACTTATTAAACAATTTATATGCGTATCTCAAAGGTGCAGCACCACAGACATCATGTGGTGTTACTTTTATCTAAATCTGGAAGAAAATTAAAGGAAGAAAGGTTCCGGATTAAGTAGGACAAAGTTCACAGCTAACCTAAAAACGGAATTAAAATTCATTTTTATAGAAACATTTGTAAGTGTAAATATAAAAAGTACCAAACACATCTCAGTTCAACACATACAATGTTTTGTAATAAATCATGACTTAAACCAAAGATGGTTCAAACACAGCTTATCATTTAAATGCTGCTGTACTGGAGTTGTGTTGCATTATAACATTTCAGACATTAAAGGTGGGAAACACAAAAATAATGCACAACAGTTACAAAAAGCATTTATTGCAGACTTTTAGTCCAATCTCAAATGTAACAAAAATAATAGTACAAATACAATAAAATAAGAACAATACAACATTCCAAAAAATAAGACAAAAAAAGAAACTATATCAATAATGAAAGTAACATTGAATCAATAGAAGAAACTCACTTGTTCAAGCTGGTTTTTGTGTGAACTTCATCACTACCCTCTCCTTTTTCTGCTCATACCAACTCCACCTTTCCCGGGATCCTCTGATTTCCCTCTTTCCTTTTCCTTACTTTTTTGTCACTTTTTTTCCCTCATTTTTACCATATTTTTAATCTTTTTTATATTGCCAAATGACTGAATACATGAACAAATGAAAATTGAAAACATACCTTTCTGATGTGCTGTTTTTATTAGTGTTCCTACATTAAGTGGTTTATCCATTTTCCCCCCAATGGCATAAGTGCCATTGGGGGAAAATGTAGGAGTGGAATGAAGAAGCGTTTTTTTAAACTCAAACTGTCTAGAAAAAAAAACTGAAATACTATTTCTCCCCAAAAAATTAAAAAATAAGAAGAACAGTTTTCAAATAGGTTATTCCAACTATAGCTCAAAGAAGCAAACAGAACTAAAAGGTTTTTAATCATAATTGTAATTTAAAGGTCTTGGATGTTATTTATTGACCTTATTTATTACCTTATAAATAAAGAGGTATATGCTCTGTAATGACTTATCTCTTTGGCAGCATTCACAGCTGGATATAAATACCTTCAATCTTTTACAATATGTGTCTCAAACGTATCTAAAACTCATAAAAGTGGTTAGTTGTTTTAGTTGAGAACTGTTTTAACAACATTTTAAAGCTGATTATTTGACTCTAATTTTAAAGGACAAATACAGTTCTTTGTGTGCATCCTGGATGTTGCAGCCATGGAACTAGCAAAAACAGTTGCAACTTATAAAAATTCAATTCAGTTTATTTATAGAATGAAAACCACAACAAGAGTCATCTCAAGGCACCTAAAAAGTAAACAGACCAATTGAACCTACTCATCTGTGCACTGAGATCAGGTCATTTTGCCAGTTAGTTAGAAGTTTCCTATGTCAGGAAACCCTGATTGCATCGCGTCACTACTTGTTGTGTCAGTGACTTTACAACAATCCCAATACCAAGCAAGCATGTAGCGATAGTGGAGAGGAAAAGTCCATTTTAACAAGAAGAAACCTACAACAGAACCTGGAGGAACAGACATCTGTGGTCTGACTCACTGGGGGGTTTGAAAAGTAAATATCTCCTTATTTAAAGAGAGTTGTAGTATCAGGTTCAGAAGCACAGTGGTATTCACTATTCTTGAAACAAGCCCTAAATCTGACTTTTCCCAGGAAATGTTATCTTACTTAGTATTCGAATTCAGTTTATTCCATCTCACTGGCCCTAATAATAATCAATTTGGTAAAAGGAAGGATTGGCCTGATAAAGCATTTTGTCCTTGACCGTCTCCCATTGCAAAAACACTAGAAAACAAGTGCATGCAAAAAAATAAAAATAAAATAAATAAAAAGAGAATAAAAACACTAAGAGGCACACAAAATCAACTTTTTTTTGTTATATTATACTGAGTTACTCGGTTTAATAACATGCGTTTAATACACATTTAATTCCTGCTTTGCTTCCAATGAGCTGTACTCCATTTTTGTTCCTGTGATATGTAATCAGGTCTCCAGCTCGTTTCCGTGTCACACCGTCGCGCTCGTTAGAGATAATCTGGTCGCTTTGAAGGTGCTGGTTCCAGAGAGCAGCGGTAGGTCCGCCTGCCTCCGGAATCACCTCTGATCAGTTCAACCACAGCAGCAGCGCAGCGGCTTCCATTTTAACTCCGACACCGAGTCGCGTCTCACGTGTCCTGGGCTGTCTCTCTCACATGACCCGAGTGTTTGTTCCCGTGATCAGCACTCCCCATCTCTGTCTGTGACACCGAATATCACTTTTTATTTTCACCCTGATGGATATGCTCGAACAGAGTCTGGACACTGCAAGGTAACCGACAACTCGGTCAAAATGGCTAACAGAGACAAGCGAGCTACAACAACGCGTAGCTAGTTTACGGCGCTAAAGCAAGGCCCGACTTAGAAACACTGATGTTTAAAGCCAGTTTAATAAGAATAAGTGCACGTTGTTTAGCGAGGAAAGTAGAAAACTTTTCAGGAAGCACGTGGAACAAGTTGCATGCAAGAAAACATCTTTTGTTTTGTGGAAAACATTATACTTAGGTAATAACAGCTAACTTGGCTTAAGCTAGCCTTAAAAACATAATGAAAGCTAATGGAACTTTGGGACAGCAGCTAGCTTGTTTTTATGCGCAGTTGAAACTATTTTAGGTGGATTTTTGATAAGTTAAGTAGTCGAAGGCTTTAAAATGTATAACTTTTTGATTAGAGGTTCTTTCATAAGTAATTAGTTTTAATATTAGTTGTTTTGCGTTCGATTTGCAGCCAAGAAAAGCAAGAAGAAGAGGTTGTCCAGACATCTGAAGGTAATTCATAATTCAACTTTTAGGAAGGGATCTGGCTCTAAAGTTACGAAAGTTTAAAGCACAAAAGTTATGATCGGTTAATTTAGAGGTGTGCTTTTACATTTTACTGTGCTAAGGTCCCCTGTCTCATTCCTTTATTTATTTTAAGAAATTAGTGGTCTTTTCCAAAACATTATTAGCTGGTAAGAGTCTCATATTCTGTCAGGTCTTTTCTGCATATTTTCTTTAGAAATGCTTTTCTTCATATCTCTATCACTTCCTCAGTTTTAAAGATATGACACAATATTTTGGTGCCAGGTACAATGACCAAAATAAAATCAGAGGTTAAAGTCCTATCTTTAAAAAAATCCAAGATGACTTTAAATCACAGATTTTTGCAAACTAGAAAAAAAATGTGTGCTTTTATTTTTGCACATTATGGTATCCATATCTTCTAGCATTAGCTTGCTTTGTCTTTTTTATATTATCAACTGTCTATTTCTGTCCTTTTTCCTCATAAGACGGAACGGGAGAAGAGCCGACGGGTGTAACAATAGCCAGTGTTCAGCAGGCTGCAGCGTTTGGTGACCATAACATACAATATCAGTTCCGCACAGAGAGTGGGCAGGTATGTGAGTGACAGATGAAAGTTTCTGCTTTTTAATGCTGTTTTAAGGAAGCTCAATGACACACATACCATGACATCAAATTGGAAAGATGGCCTCTTTTCAGGAAAACAGAATGAAAAAAAAAATTCTAGAGTAACTTGTATATTACGTTGGATAAATGTCCAAAAAGTGATTGTTGCTCCCTACACATTACAAGTTGCCTCATTGCTCATTTTTCTAATTGTTTAATCAGCATGTGGCAGTATTGAGTGTTGCATGTTCCTAAAGGTTGGTTTATGCTTGACGCGTCCGCGAGGTCCGCACGGCTCTGCGCGGAAAAGTTGCGTCATTTTGCGTCATTTTAACAACCACGCCCCTCCACTGCGTCTCCGCACGGCCCAAGATTTCCGCAACGCACACCTCGGAAAATTTCTAACCACGCGGACGGACGGACGCGGGAAAACATGGCAGACCGGCAAGAACTAGTACGGCAGAGGTTCGTAAATACAGACTTTTGTGTGATTCAGCTCTCAGAGATCACCGTGATCAACATGTTGTTAATAATTTTTGGAGAGAAATAGCTCGCACTGTCTGAAAAGATGAGGACGCTGTTAAAAATGCTGGAATGCCATGTTGTAAACAGTAATTTTTACTTCTACTATGGTGTAGTGTTGGATGCATGCCGTAGAGCTCCATACTGCCCCGTTCAGTTTGGGAGAATATTGGCTCACCGCAGAGACAAGCCGCACAAACCATAAACGCTGCGAGTTGTGAAGCGCGTTCCATCCGCGAGCCGCATCACCGCGCGGAAAGTGAATGCGTCAAGCATAAACCAAGCTTAAGACAGAGTTGGTACTTCACGGCCAGCAGTCTTAACTTTTACCGGTAGAACTGCTTGTGTAAAATTGTGATGAACACACGACTCATACGGCAGCTCCAGGAGACTGCCAAGCCTGATGTTTGCTGCAGTAAACTGAGCAGGGTGTTTGTTTTCTGGGTGGCGGAATTGAACTAAATGCAGACAGGTGATTCGCTGTGACGACACCTGAAGGGAAAATCCAAAAGAGAAAGAAGTTTGATTTTTAAGGCGGTGCATCGTGCAGCTCTGACTTTTTCACCATGTTAAATGCCCAATTACACATGTCTGTAGTAGAGGTTGACTGATATTGGTTTTTCTAATACCGATACATTGAGGTCATGGTCAGCCGATGGCCGCTTGATGTTTCCAATCGTATTTGCACGCTAAAATGTCCCCCAATAATATCAGTTGATGAAACATTTTTATTGAAGTTTTATCGACCTTTTTTTCCTATTGCACCACACATCTATTGATAGATATATTCAACTATTGAATTATCGTCCAGCCCTCGTTTTGAGTACGTTTTATGCGCTAACGCTTCCAAAAAACGTCAAATTCCATAGTTTAGATGGGGCCAGACAGGAAGTCAAACACGAAAGCAGTGTAAAACGTCCAGAAACTTTCAAAATAAAAGTCATGTGCAGCTAAACGTACGTCATTTCCTGTGAAACCCCCATAGCTGATGTAAATGGAACAGAAAATTAACCACAAACCTTTCTGGGTACATGTGGCAGACGTTCTCCTTGCTTGTTAATGTGTGGACTTCTGAAATCACGTGCAATGTTTTGATTCTCCCGTGATTTTGTGACTTAGTGTGACCAGTGGCGTGGAATGCTTTCGATCCAGTTTTGCATTTGAATCGCTCCCGGTTGGCGGGGAACTCGCAGATAAAACACAGCTATTAGGTTTCACGCTGCTTTCACATCCGGTGTAAAGGAGGCTTTAGCCTGCTAGCTAACAGCTACATGTTATGGTGTCTGAATTCTGCAGCTGCCTTGTGTGTGTGATGTTACAGAGTTATCCTACAAGAAATAATGAATGTTGATGTAGAGGAAGTTGTTACATTTGAAAATCACTATCCCAGAATGATTTTAAATGTCATGCTTGTTGTTATATGATAAATAAATAAAAATCTGGTCTTTTTCACTCGATTTCGATCGTTTAAGAAATAATGATAAAAGACCTGCACTTGTGTAGCGCCTTTCAGAGTCAGAGAACTCCAAATCGCTTTACACTACAGTCGGTCACATACACAGTCACACACTGGTGGTGATGAGCAGAATTCTCTGGTCGGAGCCGGGATCAAACCTGCAACCTTCCAATTACTGGACAACCCGCTCAATCTCCTGAGCTACTGATGCCCCAGAAATCACATGATCGGATCCTAAAACTCGTAGCAATAGTATATTTCAAGTTTATTCTGGAAGGGGATGCTGGAAACAATATCTTGAGTCATGCAAGGCAAGTAAAGCCAATTAAATTAAGTGTGTACTTCTAAATGAAGACAAAAAAAAACACATTTAAAAAAGATGCATATGTAACCCGGTTGCCAGGTGATGGGTCCGGGGTTTTTGTTTTTTCAGTTTTTCCGCTTGTCTCTAATAAAGTGGCCGGAACGTCTTCGACGTTGCCGGTCACGTGGCCAAATCTAGGTCAATCAGGAAGTTAAATAGCTCACAGCCAGACGTGATCGGTAAGCGTAAGGAGACACAGGGAAAGGAGTTGCTGCAGGAGCCAACTACCGGTTGTCGGACGTATAAGAAGGAGCGCGGAGATAGCTTTAGATTGACGGAAAAGGCCAGGTTTTCTTCATTGGATGGCGAGCTACCCACTAGAACCTAGACTGGAAGCCCAGAATCCCTGAGTTCCTGAACCAAGTCAGGCAGACTGAATCAATTCACTCCACCACTGTTGGGCTGGTAGGAGGCTCCTGTAGCCCTCTTTAAGTCTCTGTTCCTCAGCAACTTCAACAGCGAGCCGCGATTACCCTGATCACATCCTTCACAATCCCCCCTCTCTCTCCCTCACGAACATTGAACTCACTCTTTAGGACCCATTCGCGGGTCCGCTGAAACTTGAAGTTGCCAACAATCATGTGTCACCCTATCTAATGGACAATGGATTGACGTATGATGATTTGTAATTTATTCTCTGTAAATTGTCAACTATTATTAGTTTATTATTATTTATTCAGTGTATGTATTGTTAAACAAGTGTCATAATATATTCTATATTGGTACCAACCTAACGGTCTATTCCATTTTGTCTCTGTGTTACTTACTCCTGTGGGCTGATCCTAGCTTCTGATCTGGGTTACATCTGGTCCTGATAATACAAGTCATCCCAAATTACTCCTACGCACGTTACACATAGCGTGGAAATTTGCAATAATCAGGGTTTAGGTGTAAAGAAGTTTGTGATCGTCACAGATAATATTCTCTACATGATGTGTAATTTTATGTTTTACGTCTTCATTTACCCAACTGATTTAACCCTTATGATCACCATCAGGGCACAGGAATGATCGTTTATGTTTGAATTGCCCATCAGTATCAAACTAAAGGAACAGTGACTCTTTACATTCAGACTGATCCAGTCGGATCCATTTCAACCCAAAACAAAACTTATGGTTTAGGACTATCAGGCAAAGTTTAGCTGGAGAAAGATGCCATCTTCATTGAGAGAGGGTAAATTAAGAACCAAACCAAAAATAAAGTGCATCACGAGTTAGTATATGATCACAATGGAAAAACAGTTTCCTCACAAGCTATCTAATCTGTGTCAGGGTTTATTTATTTATTTAACTTTACAGTCAGGAGTTAATCAGTCTCTCAATTCAATGACAATATTAAAAGTTTTTCTTTTCTTGTTTTCTGAAATCGGTCCGAATATGATCCACTTGCTGGTCTGTTATGGGACAAATAATAAAAACGCGTGGGTTTGCTCATTTCTGTGTTTCTGTGGGTGATTTACACTGACAGAGAGAAGGGGGTATTAAATCAGTGATCCATGCGGTTGGTTTGGCGTAAACAGGTCAGGTGTGCGCGATCATGTGATCGCAGTCTGGTCGGAGATCGGCATGGGGGAACTGTCACATGTCCGTCAGGAGGACAGTCACATGATGGAGGGATACAAATACTTCTTCTTGGAACAAACAAGTTCATTTTCCTTCCTGGGTTTTTAAAAACTATCCAATCAGGCACATTCTGAAGCGTAAGCACTTGAGTGTGGGTTGGTGAGATCGGCGCACTGCTGAGGTTAGGACCGGCGTTTCACACTGAGCTCGGCCCGACCGGAGAAATGATAAACAAATCTGCAGGTCAGGTAGTGATCTGTGTGCCGCACACCTGTGAGATGCTCTGTGATAAATTAAACAGTTTTAACATCTGGTGGATTTTATTAAGTCCATCTAAGATGCTCCGACCTGTCTCCGTCTCTGTCTCTGCCCCACAGGTGACTTATCGTGTTGTCCAGGTGACCGATCAACACCTTGATGGAAGAGAAGAAGCAGGAGGAGCAGTGAGTGTCGTCTCTACTGCTGCATTCGCCGGTGCTCCTCAGGCTGTGGCTCAGGTAACAACCTTTCTATCCATGGAAGAAAACCCACAAGGTAGTATGGAATATTTATAAAGAATAGCTGCTGCTTTTCATTTATTTATGTGCCTGGAAGTTTCTACACAGCTGATTTATTTTGACAGTAAACATCATTAAAAACACTCGAAAGACCTTTTGGTTTTCTTTTATTTGATAATCAAAAACAGTGTTTTTTTTATTTTCTCTGCTACAGACTCAGTATTATGTGTGACATCCCAGCGTTTGGCTATATGTTAGATTTTGTTGCAGACAGAAGTGCTCGTTGTCCCTCTGATCAACTAAATCCAGTAAGAAATGCAGCAGCCCCCCCCCCCCCCCACACACACACACACAAAAAAAACGTGTTTAATGTGCAGAATATAGAGCAGCAGAAATGTGAGATTTTTCCAATTGTGCTCAGTTTACCTGCTGGCTTCCCTCTTCTATCGTCAGCTGGGACGTTTACGCAGTGCAACACAGCTGGTCGTGGCGATGGATTGTTTTCGAGCAAAGCAAAAACCTGCGTCTTCACTAAAAAGAAGGAAATGTTTGCAGTCTATTAAAACACAAGTCATTCTAGAATATTTTCACCATTTGAGTTGTGTTTTAAAGGGATAATTAGCAATTTTTCATATTTTTAACTCATTGACTGCCAGCATTTTCTGCGTTTTTACAGTTTATTTTTTGAAGAGCCACAGAACGTTGCGCTATATGATGATGTCAACGTCAAAACTACCAAAACAGAGGAGACTCCCCTCTTACATCAGGAAGAATTCGTGCGTTTCGAGCCTCAGCCGTTCTCTCATAATCCGGTGTTGAATTGTGATCGGCAGAAGCTTTTCCGGTTCGCGCCTCACCTTTTTTACAGCAGCGGCCCAAAACGATCTAACACATGGATTTTCTGCTTCCTGATCTTGTGACGTACGCCAATGAATATCGGCTTTAGAGCTGGGATGTTTGTTCTCACAATGCAGGGGCTCGCTCCGACGCCCACACAGTAAAAAGATGCAAATGACGACTTTAGCTGTCATTGGCAGTTAATGAGTTAAATAGTTTTCTTGAACCAGTTTGTGCTAAAATGACCCTTTACAGAGTTAGTGAAAAGCCACCCAGCCCCTATCGCCCCCTGTGGTCAGAATATTCCACTTGCAACTTCAGCCTGGCGGGCCGCACTGTTGGGACTTGAGCTGACATATCTGGCGCTGTAATCTGGTTACAGCATGTTTTAAACTGTGGACACAGGTGATTTGTTTAATTTAGTGATGAATCACTCCTAGGTGGACATTAGGAGGGATGGGGAGACGTTTCAGCGGTTAGATTAAGGTGTTAAGAAGAAGAATTGTTAAGTGTTAAGAAGAGGAATTCACCGCAAGGAGATAGGTTTTGCTTTCTGTTCTAAAAATGGACACTAGGGGGTGCTAAAAGCAAGCCAAGACTTTCTAGTTACCCTTTAAAATAAAGTTTTAGGTATTTACCTTTCACGTCTCTGCCAATAGAAAGTTGTCGCTTGATGTTACAAAAATTCTTTATTTCTACAATTTTTTTGATTGATGCAGAATTTTGTGTGTTTTTATTAGTACCGACATACACCAGAAGCAGAAATGTACAAAATACAGTTTTCTAGTCAAAATAAAGCCAATTATTTACATTTACAGTTACAGAGCAGTGATGGCTCTCCTGACCTTGCTGTTATCCCCTCTAACGAGATCTCTGCTGCTCCTCTTCCTCCTTAATCCCAACTTGTCAAACCGCTCTGTCTCTTTCTCAGGGGTCTACAGGGGACATGGAACTGAGTCTAACAGGGAATAAGGTGTGCGTTTACCTGCTGTGGCTACTCTATTGCGATTCGCTCATGCCGCCCCGTGTTTCTCTTTTATCTGGCACAGGCTGTGATCCAAAACCCTTTCAGTAATGGTGGAAGCCCAGCAGGAGAGGCAGTGGGAGGGGAGACCCGCTTCGCTTACTTCCCCGCGACTGCTGTAAGCGACGGGACCGTGTCGGTGCAGGCCGCAGCAGACCCGACCCTGACGCAGGCGGGGGGTGAGTCACTTATAACTTGGTCTGAGCTGAAGCACATCAAGGTGCTGCACGGCTAATTAGACCATTATTTTTGACAAAAGGGAGCTCATTAGAAGTATCTTATAGCCAGAATAACATCCTGTTCTTCCAGTAGTTAAGAAGGAACCATTATCCACACAGCTTTGGTTTCATTTAAAATTGAAAAAGATGCTAAATAAAAAAAAAAGCCCTTAAATTATAACTAAAGTGGAAAACTGTTTCCTCAATATATATTTATGAGAATGTTTTACATGATTTTAATGAACAAGTCACCCCCAAATAAACGTTTTGTATAAACAAGTGTCTAATAGTGCTGTAGACATGTAAAGTAATTGTTTTGGCATCATAATGTATCTTATTTAAAAAAATTATACCATCAATGTTGCATCCTTCTTCAGCCCTAGTGGCCTTGGGACACTTATGAGCCATCGGGTCAAAAGGATACGGCTGTCGACCGCTCCCCTCCTCCAAGATACCCTCCTTCCTAGCCTCTCTCAACTTTTCTGAGGCAAATGAGCTAGCATTGCTGTCAGGGACTAGGAAGGGCTGCCTTTTATATATGATTGTGTGTGTGTGTGTGTGTATGAGCACATGTTAGCGCCTTTGTCCAAGCGAGGTGTGTGTGGGAGTGTTTTAGCAGCTCCACCCTCCCGGTCCACCAGACGACACCTCATTTTTACCCATTTTTCAAACAGGAAATGTGGCTGGAGTACAAGTCTGGTAGGGGTGACTTGCTCTGTAACATCGTAAACACGCTCATTAGAAACATTTTCTCAAAATGTGCAAAAAATTTCCCGTTGATGATAAAAGAGGCGTCTCCTAACTGGGATATAAGAAAGGGTTGGGATGAAGTTTACTGTTTACTGTTTATTTTAAGAACAAAATGTAAACACAGTGCAAAGACTGAGTCCTGCAAAAGTATACTTTTTATTTGACTTTCATCATTTATTAGATGTCACATGTGTTTGTTTTTAGCCAAGAGGTCACCAACCTGGTACACACGGGCGCCATGGTGCCCCCAGGAACCATATAAGGTGCCCGCTGGCCATTTCTGCAAATAGCACAAGTCTAACATGTATTAATATAAATTTAAAACTACAGTTCTATAGAAGAAAAAAAAACATTAAAATATATTTATTATACAATAAATTTTGATCGGTGGGATTTTCTTATTGCACGTTGTAGAGGAGCTCAACAATTCAGGTCTTGTATTTTAATATGATGCCGTTTATTGCTGACTATTTCTGCTGCTGTCATCTCTTTAGCTAAAGGCACAAACTAGGAAACAAGAAGATTTTAACCGAAAACTCAAAACTCAGCCTTATAAATTACATTTTTATGCCAAATTCCAAACCTAACGTCAACAACATTGAGGATGCTCATTGTTTTTATGCTTTTGTGTCTCCAAAAAGAAAGAAAAAGTTATTTGTTGTTAGCCATTACATATTAAAATCCATGAAAGCATAAGAGATCAAGTTACTAATTAAATTTAGCTTGTAGTTTGCTAATTATCAACCTTTTCTCTTTTCTTGCTGCAGAGACCAGAGCTGCTTAATTATTCTTGATTAGTTTTTGGCATTTCACAATTAAATGAACTTGATGAATCGTTATTAAAAATGAGTTTCCTGCCAACAAAACAAAAGCAAATCTAGCATTTCCTTCAACCTACTGGTTGTTCTGGACATAAATGTTTGTTTTCTGTTTTGCTACATAACAGTAGATAAACAGCTGCTGTTCTCTGGTCAGACACGTGGATTCATTTCAGTAACGTCTCTTTACTCGTTTGGTTTCTTTGACTAATTTTGATGCAGCTAGTTCACCGCACACACACACATGCACACACTGTTGCAGCATTGTGTCAGCTTGCATCACATGACACACAGGAGTCAGACTACCTCAAGGCTATATGGGTTGATGCACTTCAGCAGTAACCTGTGTTATTACACAGGTTACAGCTGAAGGCTGCAGCTTTAGGCAAGAGCGCTAAAGTCTGAAGTGTTGGGTAAAAGGTAAAACACTCACTTAAAGGTTGTGAATTCTGAATTCGTAGCTTAGCAGAAGCATCCAGTTGACTAACGAAAAGAAACAAAAACAGGAAGTGCATTTTTTAAAATTGTTTTTGGATTTATTGTCAGATTATAACCAGTCAGTCTGACTTGTTGATTCCCACAGGCCAGTTTTATGTGATGATGACACCTCCTGATGTCATTCAGACAGGCACACCACGAACCATCGCCCCACGCACACAGCCCTTCCCCGCGTGAGTATCGCCTCTCCCTGTTGCTGCTTTCTTTTTTAGAGTTTGATCACTTTGACATCAAAGCTGTGAGTTTTCTGTTTTCATTTAGAGATGATTTATGGTGGGGAAAAAACATATATTATTTAAAAGTAACAAATTTATAATTTTTATGTGGGCTTCAAGTATTTTATTCATTTTCACACATTCAGTTCATCTGTGGGGTTTTGTCCCAGTGGCACTATTTGATTCCAACTACTTAGTGATCAATAAACCCCGTTCATCAGTTTGAGCCACGATTCATCAAATGACCCAGTCCGTAAACAGAGCAGACTCTATAAATCCAAATGCTAATGGGGGAAAGGGCTGTAAAGGACGGTGGAGGAGAAATTTCTGAGCATCAGCCAGAGGAGTGAGTCAGTGTGGTTGTAAAATAACTTCCACATCTCATCTGATTCACCATAAAGCTCACACTTAGTTCTGATGACATCTAGTGATGTGTTCTTAATTTTGGCACATAATGTTCAAACATTTAAGGTCTCATTCACTCGTTTTTTATTTTCTTTAATAAATCTGCTGTGGTCTCTAGAGTGAACGAATGCCTTTTAAGTTGCTTTCTGCGTGGGGAAAAAAAACAAGCTCTCTCACACCCATTTTAGGAAGCAGAAGTTTGTCGGAGGGTTGAGGAGCAGGAAGTGGTAAGATTTGGAGGCTTATTCATATATATATATATATATATTACATATATATATATATATATATATATATATATATATATATATATATATATATACATTAGTAGGGGTGTGTATTGGCAAGAATCTGGTGATACGATAAATTTATCATAGTAAAGGAGAGACGATACGATGTATTCATCACAATACAGGAGAGATGAGTCATTGATGTTTAATTTCCACAAATAACTCGAGCTTGAATGTGATCCGCCATGTTTTGGAGTTGCTAATTTTTAGCTTCTACTAGCCAAGATGCACGCTGCTTTCTCCTGGACGCTGAATCAACACAGCAGTCGTAAGCCACGGTGGACGAGGCCATGAACACTAATTTACTTGTGACGTAGAAGGGACTGCCTTTTTCTGACCCGATCGTTTTCCCGTCTCTTTCCTTTCTGCGGCTAATGTAGGCAATTGGTTTTGACGAAAAGTTTCACGTTCAGCCTGCGTGTGAAACTCAAAATGACCGATCGTATTTCAGGAAGGACAAGTATCACGTTTTTTCAGTGAATGAGACCTTTAAAAAAGTGGACCATTCGGTTCAGACTTGTTCTGACTTATTTTGTGCCTTTTTAATTATTAAAAAAAATCCTAAAAGACACTAACACGTGATATGTGATGCCGCTGCGAGACGGAAGATTCTTGAATGTCATGCAGCAAATTTCCTTTTGTTTTGTAACAACTCAGCCACAGTCATTTGCTTCCTGAGCACATGACTCTAACAAATAGAGTTAACTCTGACTTAGCGGAATATTCCTCTTTTTTTTCCACCGGGTTTTTCCTTCATTTTTAACACTTGAGGGGTTTTTTGCAGTCCTCCTATAGAGCGCTGGCTGTTTTAATCACCAGGATCTTTGTCTTTTATCTTTGGATGCTTTTGGGACATGAATTAAGTGCTTTTGCTCTGTGATTTTCAGATTTTTGTTTTTAGGGGCAACTTTAAAAAGTCAGCTGAGTGAGATTAGAATAAAGCTCTGGTATATTTGATGTGATGTCTAGAGACTTTGCCATCCCTGTTGAGAATAACAAAACAAACTGTGTTGAATTCATGCAAATAAGTGAAATGTTTTGTGTATTTTTTTTCATCTCTCAGACTGCCTGTTTGCAATGTGTCTGTATCTGTTTATTCCCTCACAAGCAAAAGAGCAAATGTCATCAGTTTTAAGTGTCACAGATATATTTTAAGTGCTAACTAACAACCGATGGCATGTAAACAACATGAATGAAAACCTCCCATCCCTATCTGCCGTTTGCAGAGATGAAAACGAGCCGCTGCAACATGAAGGTTTAAACTGGTGAGGACAGTTTTCACATTTCACACACTGCACTTTTCTTCTTTAGAGCAAACAGACTAATCAGAATAAGATCACAAGAGAAGGAGCAGCACACATATTCTGCACTCTTCCCTTCCCATCCTTAAGTCCCTAGTGATTCTCCGAGCTCTTGATATGTGTTTGTTCATGACCCTGGTCTATTGTTGTTAGTTGTGCTTGTGGCAAATAGATTTCTCCATTACAACCAAGAAATTAGGTCACTGTTTTCTGTCTGGAGACCAACAGCTCGCTCCACTCTTTAATTTCAGTATCATTTTAGTTGAAATTTGTTCTCATTTAGCTTAGTTACCACTAAAGTTTGTGTTGACCTTACTTGGACAGTTTTAAAAGTAGTTTCTTTCCCCCACACTGCAGAGAAACACACACACACACGCACGCACGCACGCACGCACGCACGCACACACACACACACACACACACACACACACACACGCACACACCCACCCCTTGTTGATTCAAAAGGAAACTCCTGACATATGAAAGTAGTAGAACTATTTTGTTGTCAGTTTTGCAGTTTTAATACAACCGGTTAATGGTGAGCAGCTAATGCTCAAGGCCGAAACCTTAAATCATTCATTGAAAGAGTAAATACTCCAAGCTGCTTTCTTCAGGGTCTTATTGTGTAACTTCCTGTCAAGACAACTGCTCACTTTTTCTTAAAGAAACTCCAAAAGAAGAACCAGAATGTGGAAATTACACTTTCCTGTTATAAAGTCATACGCGTTTCCTCACAAATGACACAGTAAATGTCACCCAACACGTTTTAGTTTTTAATCTCTTCGCTCTCACTCTGGGTCCACCCTGGAGGCATCAGCAACGCGGTACTTCTCAGCTTCAAATACTATCCACTATAGTCTACGAGTTGGTTCAAACTGGCCGTGGCGCGGGACAGTTCAAGTGTGTGCCAGAAATGGTGTGGTGCGCCATTTCTGGGACGCGCTTCAACTGTCCCGCTAAAAATAGGAACGGTTCTATTTTAAGCCTAATTCATACTTCTCCGTCTGCGTCAGGACGGACGCACGCAACACCATTATCCGTCCTTACAAGCCTGCTGGAGAGCCCTCGCAAGGATGGATGGAGTTGAGCTCTCTTTTCTAAGTATTCGTCCATCGAGACGGAGAACACAAGCTTGTGATTGGTCAGGACGCCGCCGTCTATAGCGCCACCATTGTGCCCTCATGAACAAAGAGCCGAGGATATGTAGCGGCACACATGATGCAGCTTGAAGAATACCTGGTGGAAAATCTCTTAAATACGAACGTTTTATTCCCCTGTGACTGGAGGAGTGAAAAGATGCGCTGCAAGCATTTTACTCGTGGACGGAAATGACGGGAAACGTGGGTTTAGAGTTGGCGAGCACATGAAGAGGTGGAGGAGAACCGGGAACAAATTTGTTCGTGTTTCAAAGTGTCTTAAAAAAAAACAATAAGATATAAACACACGATCTTGGGCCTCTGTTGTCCTGGCGGGGAATTGCTTTGCAAAACTCCCCAGGAGACGGAGACGTGTGAGGGCAAATTGTCTCCATCCGTGCGTGTCTGTCCCACGTGTCCCAGAAGTCGCGAGTCACTTCTGGGACACGTCCATTTCTGCATTTAATCTGTGGCTAGACAGGAAATCACACACTTGTTATAGTGTAAAACATCTGGTAATTTTCAAAATAAGACTATTGCAGAGATGTGATTTCCTGTCAATGCGCCCTGCATGTGCAGGGTTTCCCCCAGAGCTTTATAAGCCTGGCGGCCCGCCAGGCTTTGCTTACCCACCCGCCAGGCTAAGCGTCATGCCCCGCCCCCCCTCCCCGAGCCTACTGTGTCTGCTGACAGGAACGGCGCTACGAAACTAGAGCCCTCCATCAGCTGATACTGGTGAGAAACAGCAGCGGAACATTTGCAACCACCCCACCCCCGCTCTCACGGAGGAGCGCTGTGAGACGGAGCGCGCGACCGCCGCCAGCGCCCCCCGCTCTCACGGAGGAGCGCCAGGCTAATCTCATGTTCTGGGGGAAACCCTGATGTGACCTAAAAGCTTATTTACTACCAGCATCTTTTGAGAAGGTTAACATGTTTTTCATGGCTTTAATCCTGGTAGTGGAGAGGAACAACTGTGACATCAAACCTGATCTCCAGCTACTTTTTGGTTTAATGGCGGATTGCATAAACAAACCACGACCTTCGAAGTTTCAAGGGATTTTGTGATCTTGCGAGTCCAGCGAGAAGGACAGCAGAGAAGCTGCTTTGTGTCTGAGACATTCTCCCAGTGCGATATAGACGCACCGCGAAGCACGCAAGTAAACCGTCCCGTTGCCATTCCGCACTGCTGATGCCTCTAGTGTGGACCTGGCGTCAGGAGCACTTGGAGACGATGTGCACACCGTCTCTAAGTGCTCTACATTGTGAAAAGAAGAGGAAGTAGACATCCATGGGCCCAATATTTAGTTATTCATTCAGTCATCTGCGTGCAGAATCCATTTTACCACTGAAATCCCATCAGGGTTTGTTGAAATACAGGATAGAGTGTTATTTAGCTTAGCTTAGTACCTGAAAGGAAGCTCTCCGTGGTTGAATTGAATTGATGGGACCTGTTTATTTTTTTTCTCAGCTGTAGAGGAAAGAAACGTAATAAAAAGACACAAGTGGGGATTTAAAAATACATTTTAACACGAATAAAGAAGTAATGATAGGGAAAAAAAGCACAAATACCGTTGTATTTTATTAAGATTGATTCGTTGTAATGCATGTTGAAATATCAGCATATGTTGGAGTAGTAGTGTAGTCCACATGACAGCTTTGCTGGGCTTTATGTGATTGGATAGCACCCCAGTCACGTTGCAGAGACTTAATTAAGAAAATCTTGAGGGAAGATGCAGGGACAAAAGAGAAAACATTGTTTGATAAAGCAGTGTTCTCCCTTCAGGCTTCACCTGGGAGGAAAACAGGCTCGAATAGCTTGGCCCGGTGTCAGGATTCCTGTTAAGATGCTCGAGGTTACGAGCTTGTGTGTCACGGCTTCACACATAGCCTCACATGGCTGCACATCCTTAAGTTTTATAGCCAAAGGAACTTCAGAGGCTTGTTTTGAATAGCAATTACAATACTCTTGATTGGAAAGATAACAGAGAAGAATGGTACTTATAATAGGCACAGGATTAGTTGGATTTAGGGAATGGGATTGGATTTGTGCCTGATTGTCTGGTGCTTAGAGATGGAAGATATTTTTGTGTTTGCAAAAAGGCTTTTTTTAAATGTCTTATTTATCTGTAGGAAAATGGACGGACCCCGAACGCCAAGAGATGAAAGAAGAAGAGCACAACATAATGAAGGTGGGTAATTAGGGATGATTGTGGCTTTTGATTTCATCTGACAGTGTAACACAATGCGGTGTGGTGCCTTAATGGGACATTTTCTGTTGAAAGAAAATCACCAAACCCTGTCAAAATATGCCATTACAAGATTAGATAGCACTGTTTTCAAACCGGCCACTAGAGGGTACTGTTGAGCTGCCGGGAGCGAGCCAGTGGGTGTATCCACAACATCCAGGACACAAACTAAAATGCTTCTTCAAGCTAAGATGTCTTTAAATGCCTCAATAAGAAGAAATGTGTCTGGAAATAATTTTTTTCTTCAATTTGTTCTATTCTGTACCGTTTTATCAGTTGAAAGGCGGCGAAGAGACAAAATCAATAACTGGATTGTCACACTTTCCAAGATGATCCCTGACTGCAATATGGACAGCACAAAGACCGGAGCGGTAAGCAGTCTTTTATTTATTTATTTAATTTATTTTTTTTTTTTTACTGCTGCCATTTTTAAAACTCCCTTTCAGCCGTGTGCATCTCTGTCCCTTCAGAGCAAAGGAGGTATCCTCTCTAAAGCCTGCGACTACATCCGTGAACTGAGGCAAAATAACCAGCGACTGCAGGAGAACCTAAAGGAAGTGGACAGGATACAAGTGGACAATGAGCTTTGCAGGCAGCAGGTATTAATAGCAGCCCGTGCTCCGGCCTGCAAATGTGGCGTCGAGTGAAGTTTCGGTGACTTCAGCGATGCATAAAAGAAAGTCCATGAATGATAATTCAAAACGTTCCTTTGAGGTGGTCGGGTGTAGCCGATAAATAAATCTGCACATAAAAAGGCAGCCACAGAGGGCTGCATATGTGGTTCTGAAGATTGCCGCTGCGCTGAATAGATTGGTTTGCCGTGCGGTGCGTTGAAACCTTCAGCGGTAAAGTCTCATAAGCGTAAAAATCCACCCTGGCCCTCATGCATCTTCATTTCTGGAAAACAAACCCCCTGAGACTCCAGGCTGTGTAGCTAATCACACAGACTGACAAAAAGGATCAAAGAGTTTGCTCTCTCATAATGAGAAGTGATACCTGAAATCAGTGCTTTGAGAGGCAGTGGGGATAACGTACACTGGAGCTGTGAGAGAACTGAGTGCATGCTAATTCGTGGGAAGTATTGTGAAATTTTGGCGCTCCAAGACTCCCTCTTGAATCCGAGGCCTACGAGGCACTCGGCAATATATTTTTATTCTGACGCTCAAAGCTCAATTTCTTTCCCTCAGTCCCTCGCTGGGGAGGCGGTGAAGTCAGAATCCACCTGAGGGAAATGAAACAGATGACATACCTCAAGATTTGATAATCCACTCCGCTTTGGACGGGGGTGTTATAGAACAAGCTCTGAGAATGTTCTCTAATCCCATGTGTTGCTCAGCTTGTGTTTACATTACAATAAGGTTCAGTTCATCAATTCCAACGGCTCCAAAGATGTCAGTGATAGGATTTTTTTTTTCAACATCTACATGTACTTTGTTCTTTAGATTGAAGAGCTGAAGAATGAGAATGCATTGCTCCGAGCGCAGCTCCAGCAGCACGGCATTGAGATGGTTGGAGAGACGCCGCCACAATAAACGGGCAGAAAACGAGCAGGGAGGAGCAAACGCCACTCGGATGTAACTGACATCGTGGAAAAGCAGACGAGAAGATTGGAAAAAGGACCTGTGGAGAATCACTTTCCTTTTTAGTGATTGCCTCCTATCGCGGGCCGTGAACCCTTCACCAGCCGTTTGTGGCTGCGCTTGACTCTTCCGGTCTTTTTAAGATATCCACCCGTTGCAACTCGGTAGAAGTGTGCTCCAAGAAAAGATGTCCTCTCACTGTCATCAGAGTGCTGATCCAGCACCAGCTATAAAGCGAAGCCTCTGCTGAACTCCTCCTGTGTTTTTGTATTTAAGTAGCCTCACTAATGGACTATGAATTTTGTTATATAAATAAGCTCCTTGTGAGTTCATGTTGGTATCTCTCTCCCCATTATTAATTTTGTAATAGGTGTTGCTTTTATTCCGTTTGTGTTTTTGTGTTGTGTATTAATACGTTTGTTTTTAGCATGTTTAATTTATTAGTCCGTTTGCTGATAGAAGCCTCAATGGAGACCAGTTACATAGAAACTCGTTCACCACGAGAAGCAGGCGGGAATACGGCGAAGTATGCAAACCCCTACAGACGTATTTAATCATACCGTGACACACGTGGCTTACCTACATCCAAAGACGAACGAGGAGCCGTGCAAGGCGATGCCCCTGGGCTCATTTATGTAAATATGATTTCTGAAGTTTTAATACAGATGTTACAGAATGTTAGAACGGATTATCTCCGGGAGTCAGCAATCAATAACTCATTAACTCCACGCCGGCCCTTCGTCATCGTAAATACCATGAAGTGTGTGCAGTCTTGAAACTTGATTTGGAGACGAAAAGAAAAAAAAACGACGGGTATACTTGAAATGTTGGGCATTTGCTTGATTGGAAAGTAAAGAAAGAACGAAATCGCGTAAAAACTGGCGATTGTTTTGAGTAAGTGTGGATCATGCAGACCGTTCCCAACTCAGCACTTCGGATGCGGCGCGAATCCCAACGTTAGCCAAAACCATATTTATGTGCTGTGAGTTTATTTTTATCTTTTTGTTTATGTGTGATTTGGAATCGTCTCCGTACGTGCAAGAATGATCCCCACATGCTTCATTTCAAGCCGTTTGCCCTATTTTGGTTTTGCTCCTCTTCAGTTGGAGCTCGACACACAGGAGATGGGGGGTGGCACCCTGGAGAGCGGTACTCAAAGACTGCTTACTATGGAAAAAGGCTACACAGAAACCCTGTGCTGCACTTTTTACTCGAGCGCAACTCGTTCTCCAAGAACACGGAACAGTTGTGAAGTGGGATAGATGATCTGGTGTTGTTCTCCACCCACTCAAGCAAACAATAAATGAGGTATAATTGGATGTACATACAACACAAGCCAATATTAACATTGTTAATGATTTTTTAAATGAATATACATGACTTCTCATTTTTTCCCTCCGCTTTGGGCAACGACCGTGAGAACGGAGGGATGTTGTCAAGCGTTGAAACCACTCGTTAAAGCACGATTTCTCCTCCATGTATCAACATCTCAGGATCCAGCAAAGCAAAACCAACACTTTAGACCCCTGGCAAAATCAGGCGGACCATCACATTTAAATAACTGAGAATCACAGCTCATGCTTTCAAAGTGCTGCTCAGCTACAACGGCTAGATTAAAGCCTGATGGGAATGGCGCTGCTGGTGTCTGATCTATCAGACAAGGCTCTGAGTTGAACGATAGATGTGCAGTAGTTACTTTTGCTTGTTTTTACACCTCGGAGGAAAGCAGAGAATGTAGACACAAATAATGCTTTGGAAGGTGGATGTTCACCAACGAAAGGTCATGTCTAATCCTCACTTTTTCCCCTGCATTTTCATTTATTTAAATGGCAAAAGGAAGAAATGAGCTTTCTTTTTCTCTGTAGCAGCCTCACTTTTCTCAGGTTAGAGACATCTTTTCTAAGTAATGGTGGAAAATAAAACTTTCACTTGCCGATAATCTTAATTGGAGTTTAGTTGTGCTTCATTGTGCTCCCTCAAATCTTGGAAAGACATTAAAATGCTCTATTTTTGTGGTAAACTTGAAGGCCTATTTATTATGTCTTATTTGTTCAGTACTGCATATAGTTATTTTGGGTTGGTTCATCAAAACTTTATTTGTCTGACATAAAAACTTTTATTGCTATGTTTACTACACACAAATGCTGTTTCCTAACTTTATTACACCTTAACCAAAGCTCTCAAGTAACAAAGTGCAATTACTTTAATATTTGTTAAAGAAAGCTAGAGGCTAAGGTTGAATTAAAAATGCTAACGGTGACTTAGAAACAAATGGTCGTCAAAAATGACCAACAACTCCATGTTACAGCCATCCATCCATTTTTGGTCGCTAATCTGGGGTCAGGTTATGGGGGTAGCAGCCTAAGCAGAGAGGCCCAGACTTTCCTCTCCCCATCCACTTGGGCTAGCTCCTCCAAGGGAATCCCAAAGCATTCCCTGGTCAGCCGTAAGACATAGTCCATCCAGCGTGTCCTAAGTCTTCCTTTTGGTTTCGCTTCCCAGTTGGACGTGCCTGGAAAGACTCATCAGGAGGCACACTAACTAGATGCCTCAGCCACCACAACCAGCTCCTCTCAATGTGGAGCAGTGAGTCGACTCAGAGCCCCTTCCGTATGACCAAGCTTCTTACCCTTTCTCTTAAGGGAGAGCCCAGCCACCCTGTGGAGAAAACTTTTTTCGGTTGTTTGTAATCTCATTGTTTCAGTCACTACTCAAAGCTCGTGACCATAGGTGAGGGTTGGAACGTAGCTTGACCGATAAATCGAGAGCTTTTGTCTTCCGGCTCAGCTCTCTCTTCACTTCATCCAATATTAGTGAAATGTATTTGTTTACTCATCAACATACTGTATATGAAGCGTCTTTGTTCGTTATCTAGAATCTTGTGGTGGTGAACCGTAAATGGCAACAGCCATGAAACTAACAACTGGTGAGTCGCTTCATAGTTTTGAAAAAAAGAACTGCAGTACCCAAATTTGACCACAGGAGGTCATTCTTACATAAAGCACCTTTAAAAAAAACACAGACACAAAACTTACCTTGATGAATTTCCTTGTCTGGATAGAGTGAATTTGATAGAAGTTGGATAATAACTAAACATCTAGCATTCTGACAACCTATTGGTTTGTACCACCCACATATTAACAAAATACATATTTTGAGCTGAAACAGGTAGCCTAGTGTTTCACAAATGTTTGGGATACTTGGTCGAGATGTGGGGTGACCCAAAGCTGCTAAAGTAAATTTAGAAACCAAGTTAGCTTGAAACATTGTTTCATGCCTCTTCGTAATGGTCTAATACATTGTGGAGATTTTTAAAAAAAATGATAAAGTGGTTCTAGCATTTGTTTAAACACCTCCGTCAATAACACAGCTAAGACCAAAAGCAACTATTGGACCATCCAGTTTTCGGTCTTGCCGAACCACCACGCTTCCCTGGGTCTTCCACCCATTATGCACTCGCGTATTTAGCGACAGGTTACCACAGGTGGTAAAGGTTAGCAGCTCAAGGAGAAACAGCTGCTACCACTTCAACTCGACAAACCACCAGTGTCCCAAAAAGAAAAACACTATTTGAAATCACGGACAACAAAAGGTGTTCTGTCGTAGAAAACTGTGTCTGCTGTTTAGCGCTCTCTCCTTTCCTCTGGCAATGCGGGTTTCCGGTTCCAGTGGATCCGGAATTTAGGAAGATACCTGGGGGGAGGGGTGATTGTTCCGTGACTGTGTTTGCTTTCAAAACTTGTGTACAAAAAATGTTTTTTTTTCTTGATACCATTTTTAACTTATTTGCCTCATTACTTACTTATTACATACCAATACAATAAGGGTTCCTTTATTAATGGCACTTAGTGCATCATTAAATATTAATAAACAAAGGGCCCCTTTATTAAAATTACCATTATTGTTAACTATTAAGTGTTCTTAAGGTTAGGACGAAGGGCCCGGGTGTGGGGGGTGTCTGCTTAGTAATGCATTACATAAAATGGTTGAGCAGTTGTTAATACATAATATTTTAGTAATGCTTAATAATGCACTAACTAATGTTAATAAAGGGACCCTTTTTGTAATGTGTTAACTTTATATACTTTAGGTACTTTTTTAGCATTTACTCCAAAACTTTTTTTAGAGAAAATTCAATGTTTAGATGTTTGTGTGGAGACTGATCCCTGTTAGAGAACTTCAGTTAGATGTTCTGGGATTTTCAGTGTATGTATCTGCTAACTCATCCAGTCATAAATTTGGCAATTTAGGGATAGGCCAATGTGAAAAATGGCAAATGAAAAAAAAAAAATCAGCTTTAACAAAATAAAAATAAAAACCTGCCAATATTAGACCATTCAAAACTTTGGGATTAATTAGATAATATTATTTATGCTAACTACTGCATTTTCCACCCCTCTAAGCTCATCAGCTCGCACACGAGACAGTCAGTCAGGCGTCTGTGTGTCTCTGCGTCTGTTTGACATGGATGATCTCTGATCCCGTGTACCTCTCTGTCCGCCAAGCTCCCGTCTTTCACCTCTAACTTGGAAAAGCAAGCAGACTGAAAGGAGTCAGTTTGGAATAGGAAATTAAATGTCAAACACCTTTCTTTTACATATATTAAGAAGCAGGTACGAGGAAATGTGACCTTCACCTCTCAGAGCAGATAATTCACTCACATTTAATTGATGCATTAATTGGAAGAGGAAAGGCTGTTCTCTTTGAGTTGTTGCCGAAATTAAAATGAGTTGACTTGAAATACCAGACTTGGTGGTGAGTATTTAATAGGCGGATGGGTCAAACCCATCGCTGGAGAACAGGGGTGGATCTACAAAATTATTTATGGGGTGGCAGAAGAGGGGCAAACATTTTTCTAGGGTGGCAAAGCACACACACACACACACACACACACACACACACACACACACACACACACACACACACACACACATATATATATATATATATATATATATATATATATACGTGTGTGTGTGTACAGTATGTGTGTCTGAGCTGAACCAAGGTAAATCTAACTGCACTGTGTAAAGAACAGGGTGTCCGCGGGGTTTTAAAAAGTATTAAAAAGTGATAAATAAAAATAGTCAAATTTAAGGCCATTAAAAGTGTTAAATTTGGTCTCAGAGGTATTATTTTTTCCAAGTTAGGTATTATTTTTTTCAGACTATCAGGTGTCGTATTCTGAACATCGACATAGAAATATATTCCGAATGAAATGTTTTGAACGATTATAAAAATAAAACAAGCCGATTATTTGCTCCTCCCACTTGAGCTGCCCTGAGTTACAAATGAAGCGCTCCGTTGCCAACTTAGCGACTTTGATGCTATTTCTAACAGCTTTTCAGACCCCCTTCTTGACTTTTTAAATCTTAAAAGTACCTAGCGAACACCTCAGAAACATCTCTGGTAACCCTTAGCTACTTTCTGGATAACTGTCGTCGACATTTCCTGCAGGTTAGCTAAACACTCCGCCTGCGCTCCGGACCGTTCTTCAGGACATTAGGAAAGGGAATTATGTAGTGATGTGTCAGTCGCTAAAGAAACAGCTCTCGGAGCCGGCTCCCTGTTGGAGTAACCAGAGTGAGTGACACACACCGTACCTGCGGGCTCCTGAGCCACTAAACTGCGCGTGCGGCGCGCTAAACACACATGCAGCTTGCCCCGATTGCTGTGAGACCGGGTGGGGGGTGCAGCTGTGGTTGGGACAATTATTACATTAACTGATGGACTTGTAAATAAATAGTTTATAAATAAGGTAGAAATAAGTTCCTCACGCTGATAACTAATAACGAATCTCTCTGAGGACACGGTGCTAGTGCACTCTACTACAGCACCTTGACATGACTCAATAAATGTTATGCAACATTTTGTGAACATCAATTTATTTGCATTTATTTGTTATAAATGCCACTGTATAATTCTTGCTGTCAGTATTTGCAAGATATTGGTATTTGGGTCTGTACTGGTTAGACTTAAATGAGTTAAACCAAGGTCTATAGCCCTTGGGTCATAAACTATGAGCTATAAGTATATTGGTCTTTTTATACTGGGAATCAGGAGTTATTTTAGTGATCATCTTGTTTCTTGTTTATTTTTGCCCTGATTGTGCCCTGAGCAGTTTTATGACTGAATAAAAATAAATTAAAAAAATCTACATAAATTGAAAAATCGTCTTAAATAATCGAGATCTCAATTTCAGTCACAATAATCGTGATTATTGTTTTTGCCATAATTGAGCAGCCCTACTTTAGCATATCCGGTCACATTATGATGACGTCATATTCAGTGGTCGTTCTGCATCATTTCAGGCCCCGTGGTCAACTGTCTGAACCGCTGAAAAGAAGTGCCTGGCTTATTTTCTAAGTAAAATAAATATGCGCAATACGTTGTCAACATCAGTGAGTCTCTAAGTCTATTCTTTTTGTATGTTATATATGTTAAAATATGTGTAAATAGGTCGCTGATTAACACTTGCAATTTAGTGTTGACGGTTTTAAAAAAATTCTGAAGGTAGTAAAAAAAAGTATTAAAAAGTAGTAAATTTTACTTAAGGATTGCTGTATATACCCTGAAGAAATATTTCACTGCAACGAGATATTGTACTTTGGTTTTATTGTTCAGTCAGAAACATGTTTTCCTTTTCCCAGTATTTACATATTCATTTGTTTTGGGTCCTCATTTAATAAGCTTAAAAGGACTTAACGGAGTTTTGAGTTTTTATGCTCGCGATTGCCTCCTCAAGCCAAAAGCGTAACGGCAGCTTCAATAGTAGGCTCGTGCACGAGGCGCGCATGCTGTATGTGCACACTCCTTAACGAAAATAACAGCTGAGACAGTCATGTGTGTGTGTGTGTGTGTGTGTGTGTGTGTGTGTGTGTGTGTGTGTGTGGCCCAGAGGACAGGAGAACGCGCAGCTAATTAATTAAATAATTTGGCTCTGTACCTTTATCTTCAGCACAGCCGACAAAGGTTTAAGATGGGTCAGTCCTCCTGCATGCTCAGATCATTCCCTTCCCTTGCTTGAAAAATTGTTCCAAAATGAAAGTTGAACCCACATCTTTTTTATCTGTGAATTCAATGTCGTTCGGCGAGTCTCAAATAAAAATTTGGGCATCTTACTGTAAAAAAATATATCATTAATGTAAAAAATAAACTCTAAACTATGCTCACATCCAGAATTGAGCCCGGGTCTCCTGCACGAGAGTCCGATGTCTTACTAGGTGAGCTATAGCAGCAGAGACATCTTATGCATCTGTAATATTTATATCCTTGATTACAGCTAAAACAACATTCAAAGAACGGTTCGGAGCGAAAATGGCTATTTTGTTGCTAATTTGCAGGAAATATCTAGAAGAAAGTAGCTAAGGGTCCTCAGAAATGTAGCTAGGTTCATCACTAGGCGTTAGGAACAGCGACAAAGTTGCTGAGTTGGCACTACCTCTCTCGCTGCTGCTAAAGCTACGGATAGCAAATGCTACGGGCTATGCCTGAGCGTGAACACGCATGAAGCAGCCTGCTCGACCCGAGCAGCTCTCTTTTTCTGTGATTTTACAAAAAAACAGGCAATCACAGTAAAAATGCCAGGGCTCATTCTACAGGGCCAGGGCATTGCAGGAGAATGTATGACGAATAAATTTATTATTTCTATACATGTTTTGGCTGTCAAACTTCCATAATGCCCCTTTCAAGGCCCATCACGAAAATAAAACCCATAATAAAATTATGTCCTTCCTACAACAGCTGAATGCGGCAGTGCCCATGTTGCTCAGCAAAACAATTTACACATCCATCAAGATCCAAAGATTTTACCCGTTTTGATTCAATGCTGAGTACAGCCTAGCTTGGTAGTCTTTTCTCTGTCAAAGCAGACTGCAAATAGGTCTTTTTGAGCCTGAGAGTTGGAAAAACTTTGATTTTTCTTGAGTTTACAGCTGCCAGCTATAGGGTGGCAGCAGGGGTAGCAAGGCTTTATTTTAGGGTGGCAGTTGCCACCCTATGCCACCCTTGCCCCTGCTGGAGAACTTTTTATTTCTCCTTATACACAGCTGCTGTGCCGTCTCAACGGCCAAAATATACTCGTGTAAAGCCACAGTTTTGTGTCCTGCAGGCCCGTCTTGCCTTTGTGCTTTTGTAGCAGCAGAAACATGCTGTTGAAAAGGTGTATTGTCCATCGCCCCAGCCTGACTCCTGCTCCCCTTCTATGGGAGGTGATTTGTTGAAAATGGATGAAAGAACATGTCTTTGTTCAATATTTCATATAACTCCTCATGCCTGATGAATCACACCAGCTCTCATCAGCACAAAGCTGTTTTAGTTATTGTAAATGTTACAACGCACAGTTAAAGTCTGCAAAACCCTCAGTTAGAACTAGGCAGTAGAGTTCTTGTACAAATGCATTAGTCTGCTCAACTTCTCAGGGGGACTCGCTTTAAGTTTCAACTTTTTTTATTTGAATTTATCATAATTTTGATTTTAGTATTTATTTCTTGAAAAAATCATTTCTCCAAAACAACTCTTGCTTTTTTAATAACTGGAGCTAAAAAAACAACATGTGCATTAAACAAAATCTCAAAGCTCAAACATAGAAATCATCTTGATTTTGCCCTAAAATGAAAATAAAGAACAAAAAATGTAAGAAAAGTGAGAACACAGCACTTTGCACATTGAAAAATTGTAAATTTGATTTAAAATAACCATTAAACGCCACTTTAAGGGTGCAATATGTAAGGCCCAATCCTAATACTAGCACTTGTGCCCTTCATTTGCGCGTTCTCAACCAGGGGTGCGAGTGCATAGGGTGTCTCGATTCTCAAGTGCGGAAGTTGACCTCGCCCCCATTGCACCCTTAATCTGCACTTCACCCAAGTCTGCAGCAATGCGGACCTCGGGCAAGGGTTTTACCCACAAGTCATTGCTGCAGGAGAAAAGGCTCAAGTTCCTTTTCTGAAACAAAAAATGTATTTTCTAATGAAATGAGTTCATTTTAGAATGATTAGTTGATGCTCTGAATGTTTTGGACAAAGCAGCAATAAATGTAAATTTATTTCAAATAACCATTTGGCTGTTTGTTTAAAAGTAGTTAAAAGTTTTTGAAAAAAGTATCAACCAGCATCCCTGCATGCGTTGTGATTGATGACGCAATGCTCCCTGTCTCAATTCTGCAATTATTTGCACACTTGTGTACTACGCACTCGAACCCTACTGAGCACTCTCTCCAAGTGCACTTTGCTGAAGTCCGCAGGGCGCAGTGTGAGTATTGAGATTGGACCTCAGAATGAAGTAAGAATTACACATGTGGTCAAATTTGGGTACTGCAGTCCATTTTTGGAAACAAAAAGTCACTATCTCACTTCCATTTCATGCGTTTTAATGGCTGTTATTTAAAATAGCATCCTTGTTGCTTTTATAAAAATTAGGAAGGTTATAATCAGATGCAGTTAATTGAATAAGGCTATGATGTGGAAACTGAATTTGCCACCTATAAAAGCAGAAGTTCAGGCAGTTTATTGGACCAGAGGTTTCTAGAGTGTGTTCACAAAATGTCAAGAAGGAAAGACACTGTCAGTGATTTTTGAGAAGTGACTGCTGCTTGTTGTCATAAAGATTAAACTTAATCACAGGTGATATATATCAGTGTCTTCCTCCACTTATCCGGGTCGCAGGGCAGCATCCCAATAGGGAGCTCCAGACCGTCCTCTCCCCAGCCACCTCCACCAGTTCCTCCGGCAGGACCCCAAGGCGTTCCCGGACCAGATTGGAGATGTAACCTCCCCAACGTATCCTGGATCGACCTGGGGGCCTCCTGCCGTCAGACATGCCTGAAACACCTCCCCGGGGAGGCATCCAGGAGGCATCCTGACTAGATGCCCAAACCACCTCAACTGACTCCTTTCGATCCGGAGGAGCAGCGGTTCTACTCCGGGTCCCTCCCAAATGTCCGAGCTCCTCACCCTATCTCTATAAAGTTAAAACAATATTGGAGGTTTCTTATCGTAGACGTATTTGGTAACAGTTAGAAATGAGGGGTACAAATCTTTTTTTGTCTGAGCCACCAACGACTCGTGTTTGATCTCATGGCCAGATCAAATGATGGAGCAAACCATTAGCACATTTTTTAAAGACTCCAATGTTAAACTTTGGAACATGTGACTTAAATTGCTTCTTAACTTAACGTTTGATATAATATCAAAGGGGATCAAAATTGAAAATGTCATCGTGTTTAATATTGGAATCCATGAACATCGCCGTTACTGTGGCTATCGGAAAGCTGAATTGAGAAGGAAAATGCTTTTTTCTTACATTAAGCAGCTTCAATTGTTGACAAATGGCAAACAAATGAAGATGAGTTTTTTTCTCAAACAAGTAGCAATTAAAATGCCAAACAAATTTTTAAAATGTATTTTTTCCTCAGTAAATGACACCCTGTTCAGAAACTGCTTTAACCAAAACGATTTAACCACTTTTCCAGCTGTAAAACATCATGTTTAGCTGCTTATTCTAAAATGGCAGCTGACAAGAATAATAAAAATCATTGTAGAAGAAATGCTTTTTTTCCCCATTTCACATTAACATGCCAAAAGGTGCATTAGGCTCAGATTTTAGTGTTAAATCATACATCAAGAGATTGAATATAACAGCAGTCTTTCCACTTTGAAATACAGCCACGCTGTGATCGGTCTTAAGACTGAAAAATCCTGAAAATCTCACTCCCATCTCTGGCACTCTACAATTATAAAACAAGTTATCTTTTTTTCTGTTTGATTAAATCAGCTGACGTGGATATGAGCTGAGACGGACAGAAAAAAATGAAGAAAGCAGTGAAATAAACACCTTCCTTATACGTAGTTATCAGAGACCAAGTTCACTGGGAAATCATTTTTTCTTGTTATTTTTTTTAAATATGATCAGTTACTCTGATTTTCACATGCAGGCTAAACATGAAAATAGTCTTCTACCCCTATTTCCTGCATCAGCCACCTATAGAAAATAAACGGGGAAATGCTCAGCTTAGAAAAACCAGTTAATTGTCAGACTTTGGTCGCAACAGGGAAGGCTATTGATTTAGCATCCGCAAAACAGCAGAGAACATCTTGACTAATAGAAACTAACTGCTAGCATTAGCTAACCCTAACCCACTACACGGCAGAATTTGTTCAGACTTGTGTTTTGTGGAGATAAAACATCAATGTTTCAGAGCAAATGGAAGAGTTGTGTTGCTGCTAGCCAGGCGCTTACTCATAGCATTCCTCACAGATTCATGTTCTCACCCTGTACGACCCAAACTGTGCTAAAAATTAACCTGGCAGCAGCCAGATCGCTATGTGTAGCCTCGCCCTGTGTCAAGTCTACACATTTCGATCTGTAATCTCTGCAGCAGAAACCGTCTGAAAGAGGGAGTATCTGGTAGAATATTTTGAGCTGATTGGAGAATGCGCAAGGTCCTGCTCGACTGGCACTGGCTACAATATTGTTTCTTTAGCCAATCACAGTAACTCAAATGACGTTTACCATGCATGCCTGGAAAAAAACAACTCGCTGAAGTTTCATTCGTTCACTTCACGAGGCAATTACCATGTCTTCAGGTGATTTCTGCCAGTTTTGCAAGAAGAATATGCTCATAAGAGGGCAGGTTTTCTCCCATCACCTAAGGAGCCTTGCGACTACCAGGCTCGACTTGATCGAACGCTAGGCTAAGCGTGGTCCCGACCCTCATCCCCGGCCCTACCTCTCCGCTGACATGGACGACGCTCGAAAGCCAAGCGAACAGTGGGCCCCCACTCCGCTGATACTGACAAGAGACGGTAGTGGAGCACAACAACCCCCAACCCCCCAACCCCGCTCTCACAGCCCGACTCGCAACATTCCGTCATGGTTAAAAATAGTTCCAAAATGAAAGTTGAACCGACGTCTTTTCTGTTCTTGATATCGTCTCATTTGGACGTTTAATAACGAAAATTTAGGCTTCTTATTACTGTATTACTGTAAAATAAAATATATCATTGCTGTAATAAAATATCATTAGTAATATAAAAAAAGCATTTCCGTATGCAATCTGAATAGAAAATTCATGTGTCCCTGCCTGAATTTGTACCCAGGTCCCCGGCAGGTTAGGCAGATGCCTTACCAGTTGAGCGATCTCTTTGGCACATTCATGAAGTCGCCTAGTGAATTTACACTTACAACTGATTCACAAATGTTAAACTATATTGTATGTAGCTAGTTGTCAAAATAACAATTACACATGTAACTGTAGGCACGTACAAATATATCTGCATGGAATGTTAGGGAATTTTTTTACGTATGTTTTAACAAATTTAAGACGTCCGACCGCGACCATTTTTGGCCATGGACCCTGTATTACCGTCGAGACAATTGTTTGCTGTTATCGTCAATTGGCGCAGCCATGTTTGTTCTGCTTAGCCGGGCACTTATACTATCATGAAAACTAAGTCCCACCCTATAGCACAGTACCGACACACAATCGGTCTGGCCTATTTTAGGCCGAAGGCCAGACGGTTTGAATTGGAGCGGAACAAGATGGATTCCCTGAGTTTGGAAATTCTCTCGCGAGAATTCATCTTGCAGCGCAAGGTTAGCTAAAAATAGAAGTTTTAACACAACACGTTGGACCTTCAAGTCCAAAACCCCAGAAAATCTGTAATTTGTTGTATTATTTTTGATGTCTGTTGTCCTTTGGGCTTGCCATAGAAGGACATGCAGGGATTTTGTGGGGGTTGGAGAAGGAAGACGAAAGAAAGAAAGTAAACAATGTTTTGGGATCAGTTTTATTTGCCAAAAACACAGAAAACATCCTTTCTTGACAATCCTTGTTATTGTCCACAGAGAAAAGTGTAAAAATAAAAAGAACCAACATATAAAAAAAACATACTTAGAGCCGGGTTGGTGCATGCGTTGTGTGAGCTGTTCTGGTACTTTTGGATCGCAACACTGCTTCATCGATGCAATACCCGTACGATGGATGAGAGAAGTAGTGATGGGACTTACGGCTATTTGAAGACTTGTTCAAAGAGCCAGTCTTTGGAATGACGTGGAGGTGTGAGGGCGGAGGCTGTGGAATAGTGTTCCGTTGCTGTCAATGGGGATGGCGTTACTGGAGGACAAGGTTCTCTACAGGGATTCAGCTCTCATTCTTCACTTTGAGTTACCATTCAAAAGATTTGATCAGTTCATGAACGTCGCATCACTAGAGAGAAATATCAAACATGTTTGAGATTTGTGCGACCACACGATTGCTGATCAGGAGCTGGTCGTGAGGTGTTGTTCGCTTCTTGTAACCCCCTGTATACTACACGACGCATGGTACCAAACTTGCTGCAACCTCTCGCAGAAGAGGAAAAATCTGCTCAAAATGAGCCAAAAATTGCACGGTGTATGCCAGGTGTCGGTACAGGATCTGCTCGGGTGCAGGGTCGGCTCGGGGTCCTTCGACTGCCGATGACGTCAAAGTAGTTGATTGGCTGAACATGAAGCTTACGGAAGTTACGTTATCACGTTATGATTTTGATTGGTCAGAACAAATTTGCGGTTGTAGTCTTAGCGGTTGTAGTCCTGTAGTCCAAAAATCAACACTTTTTGGAGAAAATGTTTGAATTTCTAAAGGAAATGTAAAATATAAGCAAATGATAAACGGTGACCCTCAAAAGCTCTTGTTGATGAAATGGGGCAAAATAAAATATAAGAACTTTATTGAAAGACACCAAAGCAATATTTTAAGTCAAAGAATGTATTTAGACAACAACTAAGGAAATATACAGACGGACTCCACATTAATACAAACAGTTATGGCTTCACATATAAGAACTGTTCTATTTTTTGTCAGTTCGATGTTGGTTTTATGCAGTGTCACATTCTTTACAAAACAAAGATAATATGGTGTTTTATTAACAAATTACAATTATAAAGAAAATATGTAGGTGTTAACAAACAAGAATTTATTAACAAAACTGCTGATGTCTTTCCAAAACGTATGTGTGAAAGCCGAGTAGATTTGCAGTAATGTGACGTCATCGGCAGTCGAAGGACCCTGAGCCGATCCTGCACCCGAGCAGAACCTGTACCGACACCGGCTTTAATCAAAGGCGAATACTGGCAAACCGGACTCCACATCCTGTTCCAGTCTGATCGGGCTCACATCTAGCTCCTGAAACTGGAATGTCAGAGCTTTTCCCTTGCAGAGATCGACTCACAAGACATTAATTAAATGCCACAGCAAATGTATGCAAATTTAAAAAACTGTTGTTTTTTACCGTTTTTGACTATATGTGTTGCAGTTCAGCTAATTTTGAAGCACATTTCACTTCTTACTATACTTATTATGTTACTACATCTGCAACACAGACAGTGTTAAAGGAAGTGCAGTTTTTTTGCCTTCTTGCTGTTATAGGTTTAAAACCTACTCATTAATGGAAGTAACCCTAACCCTAACCTCATTCTTGCATGGATCAGATTTTGACCCTGGTCTGTACTATTTTGGAAATTCCAGCTAATTCACGGACGGGTTGCTTAATTCAACACAAAGTCGCAAAAGTCCAGCATTTATCAGCAATGATATAACCATAAATAAATTTGATCCACCCCACCCAGATCCACAACAAGTTGCAAAGACGATTATTGTTTTGGTACATAATGTTTTGCATTTGCAGTGTAAGTTTTGAAAACCCTCGAAGCTTGGCAGAAAGAGGTGGGGACATGGGAGGGGACGTGAAGAGAAGACTAAACAGGGACAGACAAAGGGCAATGCCCTGAAAGAGGAGGGACAAAGTAGAGTGGCGCCAGCAGAGGTGAATCTGTCCGCCATGCTGGTGCCTGCTTTTGTTTGGCCAGCAGATTGCCGGCGATAGCTTCAAGGGTTGCTCACAAAAGTGTACTAAAAAATATTAAAATTAAGCTCAAATTTTAATTATTTTTCTTGACTTTTACATATACCACACTGAAGAAAAAAAAAGCACCTTTAATATTTGTCTTTCCCCAATTTGTCAGGATCAGATTTCTTTAGCTAAATGGGAAAAGACAAATATTAGTGGATATCCCAGCTAAATCTGCCTCTTGTGATGGAGAAACATTAAAACAATAACGATACGTTGCTTCTCTGAGCGTAGGAGTATGGCCGGATTCCAGCAGACATGGAGCCATTGGTGGTTGTATTTGTTGACTCTGACGTCGTGGTGACCCAAAGCAAGCACCCGGGCCGGCGGGGTTATCAGCCAACGAGACAAGCTGACGCGAAGGGGGGGAGGCCCGCAACATGTTGTCCCTTAATGGAGTCAGCAGAGGCAATTTGAAAAGACTTTGAAGATATAATGAGAATTCAAATGACCTCTGATTTTTATCAGCCCACGGTTTATCAGTGTCTACCTCTAGTTTTTGTTTCTTTCATTTTGGTATGTAATTTTCATAAGTATTGATTTTGTATTTATCCGCAGCTGGATGTTGTTGTGAAGGGAGTTTCTCAGACCGACAGGTTAATTAATCTGGAGGTGTTTATCGCTGCATGAATGATGGGGATGAAAATAATCCGAACCAAGTCAGAGCTGAAGATTTCTGTTGAGTCTGTTAACACCCTACTTTATTGTCAGTGATTAGATTAAATATGCACTTGTTTATATCATGTTTGCCATGAAATAGAAGATGTTTTAGTGAAAATGAAAGCAATTATTATTATTAAAGCACAAACTGAAACAACGGACGTTAATGCATCATTTTACTCATCCAGACTTCATCTAAATGTAATCCCATGAAACTAAAAGCTGCTCTGAAATAGATTTAAGTTGGTTCGACTGCTGGTTTTGTGAACATTATGCACGAGAACTGAACATGTTGAGAAATGACTGGCTAATTATTCCATTTGAGAGGTGGTAATTACACACTTTAGACCGAGCCACGGATATTCCAAAGTGGCTACTTCTCTGTCAGGAAGGTTACCGTGGGTTGAAACGAGTGCAGCTCAGTCAGCCGTGGAATAGATTGACCTGTGCCGTGTCGGCCTTTGTGGGGGTAATCTCCTGCGCTCTTGTCAGTTATGCTTCTGCAAAAGGTCCCTGTGACAGAATGCATATTGCACACACACACACACACACACACACACACACACACATATATATACACACACACACATCTCAGTAGGAAGTATTTGAAAGAAAGACGGCCAGTGATTAAAAATAGATCAGAGAAGTTTCTTTGGTATTGCGGAATTGCAGCATGATGAAGAGGAATAAGGAGGTCAAAACTTCCCCAGCGGAGTTAGGTAACTGCTGCCAGGAATGGGCCGGTCCTCCAGCAGTGATGAAGCAACACCGGGACCTGTGTGTATAAATACACACACTCTTTGCATACTTGACTATCAGATACCAAAAGGGCTGACAAGGATCAGTGAAAGATCTGAAGAGGTCCAATTGGTCAGACAATCACCATCCATCACTGAAGCTTAAGAATAAATTGAGGACATCGTGGTGCTCTTTGGTGGCCCGAAACCCCATGAAATAGAAGGCTGATCAGCTCTAATCTTCACAAGGATTTATCAACCCAACCCATCCACAATGAAGGCATTCAGCATTGCAGTTGCAGTGACACTCGTGCTCGCCTTTGTTTGCATTCTGGGGAGCGCTGCCGTCCCGTTCGCAGGGGTAAGAATTCCACTCAAACTCGTCTCATTTCCTGATTAGCTAAATGTTTTGTCAGGAAGAGAAGAAGCGTCTCCTAAATGTGCATAATTTGTTAACAGGTCCAGGAACTGGAGGAGGCAGGGAGCAGTGAAACTCCAGTCGCGGCACATCCAGAGACGTCAATGGAATCGTGGATGGTATGTTCAATTGACTGAACGAATTAGGCCAATTACTAAGAGCAAATTAAAATTTAAGTGGATGCGTTGCACAGAGCAACCTGCTGCACTCTCAAACGCAGTAAGAGAATTAAGCGCCGGTGAGGACACCTTGCTCATGCTTGTCTTTCCCACAGATGCCAGATCACATCAGGCAGAAGCGCCAGAGTCACCTCTCCTTGTGCCGCTATTGCTGCAGCTGCTGCAAGAACTACAAGGGCTGCGGTTACTGCTGCAAGTTCTAAGGAGTCCTGCAGCAACCACAGATTATTAATTTATTATGTTTGTTTTGTCTCTCTTCAAGAAATGGTGTTTTCTTTGCCTCTTTCTCCCTTTCTGGTTGACAGTTTTAATAGAATTATTCATCCAAACAAATGAAATGATACTCTATTTATTTTGTATATTTCAACTTTTTATATCTATGTATATGAATGTGAATTTCTTTTTTAAAGATTGCATCAGATGTCAAGAAGCTTTTTTTATTTTTCTAAAAATAAGTTTTTGATGCTAAATGAAATAAATCGTATCTGAACCAAAGATAAAAAAGCTTTTGTGTCATTATTATTGAGCCAAAGACCAGAAATAGATCTTCACTGAATGAGCCTAAAGTGATTAATGGAAGTTTTAGATTACGCAGGAATTAAAAAGCTAGAAATATGATGTGATTATGGTTACATGGCTGTAGATGCTGAACGGATGTGTCTGGGAGGATGAACACAACATCAATACACAACCTCATATGTTGAGATAATACATTTTGTTGCTACATTAAATTTAAATCTATTTGGATGGGTAGAAAAACAGTGTTATTCAGTTGTATGAGACACACATTTACTGCCTCTTTTTTTTCTAAACCTATGTTCCAATATTGGCTGAATTTACATTTAAAGGAGACATGACTTTTTCTTAAAGGAGCAATATGTAGGAGTTTTGCAGCTGAAGAATCACAAAACATTCTAATGTAAACCATGTCAGAAGGAAGGTAACATTCAAGCAGATTTTATTCTCAGAGAGCTGGGGGGTTATCAGTTTTTCTCCTTTCAAAAAACAAACACAATCAGTGAGCCATGAGGTTGCTGAGTCTGCGCCGAGCTAATGCAACAGCATCTTCATTTGTAGTTCAACACCAGCAGGCAAAATCTCCAGAGTTGTTTAACAAACAGAAGCCAGTACACTGGAGCGACCCCAAAGTTATTTATTGTACCCCTAAGAAGCCACAACATCAAAAATCAGGCAAAGCAGGCTAAAGGCTAACATGGAGCTAACAATGCTAATGGGAGTTAGAAGAAAATAGTGAGCTCTAAAAATATCTCAAGCTACTTTTTCAATTACCAACAATTCAATATTACAGTGAAATGTAGGCTATGTGTGAAGTGAATAATGAATCAATCGTGCCGTTTTACTTCCATTAATGAGTCGTTAATACCTATAACCACAAGAAGGCAAACAGCCGCACTTCTTCTAACACCGTGTCTGTTGCAGATATATGAACGTAATAAGTGTAGAAAGTGTTCCCTACCATAACCCCCCAAGAGTGCTAACACCAGATATGACAAAGTATTTATTTAGCTGTCAACTTACTGTGTATGACTCATATTTGCTTGTCATTTAGAATTTTTTGGTGCTGATCCGTAACTGGCAACAGCTATGAAACTTACGGTATGGCACTGAGAAAGTAACTTTTTGTTTAGAAAAATGATCTGCAGTAACCAAATTTTATCACAGGGTGTCATTCTTACATATTGCCCCATTAAGTTGTAATAGTTCTATGCTGGTATATAAAAACATGTTTATGAAATAATTTGCTTAATATCCCTCTCACATACAGAAATTTCAGCTGTTGTGTACTTGACATTTTCTGTACTTTCCAGAATGACGCCCTTTCAGGGTTCTATCGCCAGCTGGCGCTGGCCTCGCCTCCACCCCTCCCCCACGAAGGCTACTATAAGCTGAGAAGCTCTTATTTTTTAAATGAGTTTGAAGTAGAGCTCCTGTAGCAGCTGCTGCTCTCCTCTAGGTGGCTCTTTGCTAATTTCCCAACTGGCGATGTCACAAATGGGGACGTTTTGTTGTGGGCTCATGATTCCTAAAGCTGAAAATGGATAGAATAGTTTTTTCATGTTTGGAGTGTTTGAAGAAGCAATAGAGACCCAAAAGGTAAGTTTTCTATAATATGTCCCCTTTAAATATATTTTTAAAACAAGAGCATCCTATTTCTAGTAAAATTGTTTTCCTGAAATGTATTTAGAGTGAACAATGAAGTGTCAACAAACTGAAGCAGATCATCATCATCATATAAAAAGCACATTGTGATAATCCTAATTCTAATATTAGTTTCAAAAGCCTTTGGAATCAGTCCAATTCCACCAGCCTGGGTTTGTTAAGTGTCTACGTCTTGTTTTAACCAAAAGGTAAGAAGATTCTCCCTCAGGAGATTCGTGAAGCATGTCATTAAAAATTCAGCTGAAGGTAGTAGGGTCTTCAGTTTACAGTGATATTAACAGGGTCTGCTTGGATTCTTCTAAGTAAATGCACTTATTACCAACGAGAAATGTAAAACATATATACTTACTTTTTTCACATAATCATCATAACATAATTTCACCCAAAAACCAACATTAAGTACAATGTAAATAAAAGCTATTTCTAAATGTCAAAACCTTTTTTGACAGAATGGCATTTGCAAAAAGTTCAGACTGGGGCACGTTTATCTTGGTGCTGCATCACATTTTCTTTCAACAATACTTTGTGTTGTTTCCACTCACCAGCTTTGACAGAATGGTTGCATTTCATCCAGTGGGAACGAGACACACAAGCCCTCTCCGTTCTGAAATCCAGACCAGGGGACGATGTTCCACTTTATCTTAGTCCATCTGAAATGAGCTTGGGCCCAGAGATGCTATGAGCATACCCAGTTCTATATATGGACCAGTATCATCTTGCATGGATGCAAAAATGAATCGTCACCAGCATTGATTGTCAGAGATGTTCTTGTGTCAGTGAATCCCGACAGTTTTTAACATCGACATAAATATATGGACAATGGGTTTCCATAGCTCCAATAATAAGTTTTTGTGCTAAAATGGGAGGTGGCCATCACTGCCATTTTGACCATGTCACAGGTTCCATCAAGCCCAGACAATTCCATAAAAGGGAAGAGAGGAGGAGCTGAGGGTGGGGCTGTAAGGCTGGGATCAACTGACGACACCCGGTCGAACTAGCTACAAGCTAGGGGTTGTACGAACTAGTCGACTAGTCGACTAGTCGACTTCACGGCTCTGTAGTGACTTTTTATGCCTGTCATCAACTAGTCGCTGTCACGTGATAATGACTGACAAGATGCAGTCCTCGGAAAAGACAGCAGGTGATGAGCCCCTGCGCGTCTGGATCGAGGCGGAGGCAACGCGCTGTGCGGTACTGACACCGGCGGTAAAACGGACATTTAACCAAACTGTGACCTTTTCCCTCTTGCAATTTAACCTTCCCCTCACCCCCATCCTAATCTTAACCAGTTTGTGCATGCAAAGCTCTGATCGTTGACGTGCGCTCCAGACATTGCGTCCTGAGCACCGCCAAATCAGGTGTCACCACCTCAAAAGCAAATTAAACACACGATCGTTCATGTCGGCTCATTTCCTTTCATGTTTTCTGTCTGTTATTTGTGCCTGATGCGTTTCGCTGCTGCGGAGCGAGGCTCTTCACCTGTTTTGTTCTCCGGTGACGCACCCCCCAAGATTCCACTATCTCCACTCCGCTCCGCTCCGGCATGAACTCCGCAGCAAAAACGGTCCCGTTGTAGTCGGCCGGCGAGCAGCGGCACTCCGCTGTTTTTGCAGTCGGTAGATCTTTTTAGAACTGCAGTTCAAAGGTAACTCATAAGGTGAATATATATGAATGCAGGTAGCAGTTTCTCTTAAGGATTGAGAGGAGATGCAGGAAGATAATAAACAGACAGGACAGAAAAATAGTCAAATAAAAACAAGTTCGTTTTTGTACCTGGTGGTTGCAACAAACAGACACCACTGAAGGTAATCAGAAGTGAGGAACAGAAAATGAAATAATTATTTTAATGTTTAGAGCAGCAGGAACTCCGAGAGGCTGCAGGCGCATCAGTGAGTTTGCGGCTGCTGCGCAGGGGGAGGTGGGAGAGGACTGAAGTAGGATGCAGAAACTACCGTTATTAAAAGAGATGTGTTAACTTAGAAAATGTGGGCGCAATTTTAATTGTCAAAAACTCCAGCGAACCTACCGACCGACCCCCCCCCCCCCCGCTTCCGGCGTATGACGTCATCAACGACTAGTCGAAGTCGACTCGACTTTCATTACTTGACTGTCGACTTTAAAAAAAATAAAGTCGTGCAGGCCCTACTACAAGCTAATCTGAAGCTAACCCTGCCTAACCCAAAGCTAGCGCGGAGGTAGGAGCTAAGCTAACGGATGTAGCTACCTAGCTTCAACCCAACCGGAGCTAACTGTGGAACACCCATCGACCTGAAGCTCACACGAAGTTTAGGTGGAGGTTTGCGGCGCTTTTTCGTGAAAAGTACCTTGATTAAAAAATTATTAAATCAGTAAGTTTATAATTTATTTCCGTAATGAAAATTTTTTTTTTTTGCTTTGAGCAAGTTTTCAATATTTTTAACGTACATTATTTTCCGGACTATAAGTCGCTCCTGAGTCACACCAGCCATTAAATGTATAATGGAAAAGAAAAAAAAGTCGTATTTTGGGGGGACATTTTATTATTTTTCTTACAAAATCTGAGACCAAGCGTTTCACATTGCAAGACAAGCACCGGTAACAATAACAGAATAAACAACGCGGGCGCAGCAGCGCACCACGGTCTCCAGCAGAGGATGGCGGTGTTTGAAACCCTCCCAGTGGGACAGGGGAATTCATTCTTGGATCGGAGTCGGCCCGCAGCAGCGCGTGTGGCCTACATATTTTGTTATATAAGTTGCTCTGGAGTATAAGTAGCAGGACTGACCAGACTATGTAAAAAAGTGTGATTTATAGTCCGGAAAATATGGTAGTTATTAGTATTTGAGATAAATTAGCAGGCTAAATACATTTCATATATTTCCAAAACGTAATCCTTGTTTGTATCTTGTACAGCCAACTAGCCTTTATTCTGGACTCAGTACAATTCACCAAAAGTAAAGAGACATTATACAGATGAAGTAAGCACAAGATAACTTACTGGAAGAAACGGAATTATTATCATGAGAACCAGAACAAGAGAGCCTGATAACAGTCATGTGAAAATAATAATTAAAAAGTATGTATGTATAATAGAAATAAAAATATATTAGAATTAGTGTAACTCACTGTGATCCAAACAATAAATCAGCCATAGCTGATTAGCAATCATGAAATGAGGTCTGGGAGTTTTTAAGTTTCATTCTTTTATTACATTTTTTTCTAAGATCTTTTTAAAGGTCACCATGGCAGCCTATGTGTCTCCAACATCAGCTACACAACACAGCAAGTGTAAGTTCCAAATACCTGTCTTGACCACTTCATGAATGGTTTTGTACTTTAAACAGCTAGGCCAAACACGTTATTTTTTCTCCATAACCATTTGGATCATTGGAGACAGCTATGTAAGGCGCGGTGCCCAGAGAGCTGCAGAGACCCTCGGAGACAACCTTGGCCTCCCTGACGTCTGTGTCTCCTGGTTCGGTTGGGGCAGACTGAGGTGGAAAGACCTTCTCCCCTTCTTTTTCCACTCCCTGCATGGAAGAGCAGCTCCTGATGTCCTCATCATCCACTGCGGCGGCAATGACCAGTGTTGGGCAAGTTACTTCAAAACTGTAATGCATTATTTATTACTTGTTACCCTCATTTAAAAGTAATTCATTACATTACAATATTACTGATTTTAAAATGTAAGGCATTACACTACTTTTGCATTACTTTAAGTTACTTTCACCAAAACAACTTCAATATGAATCTGGTAATCTGACGCTCGGTGAGCTCATGACATATGTGGAAAGTGATGTGGTGTCTGAGCTAGGATTGCTGTTAAAACAGTCAGATATAATAACAGTGCTTCAAAATGATTGTTTATTAAATAAAAGCAACAACAATCTGTACTCAGCATGCTGCCATCTTATATTAACTGAGCAGGGAGTGAGGTGGTGGGGACTCCAAGACCATATTTGCCTTGGTCCCCAAATGCCTTGATACGGCCCTGGATGTGGGACTGACTTCTGGGGTGATCTGATTCTATCACGTGTATAAATATTAAATGCTTATATATTATTGTTTTTCACTGGTAAAAATGTGTATTGAGGATAAATCTGCGAACTTTTTTATTTTTTTTCTTGATTTTATTTGAATAATTTCCTGCCCTTTCTCTCTCTAACCTTCCATGCTGCGTGTTTTCTCCGTCTTCCAGAAAAACTGTTTCCTAGATTTCCTACTTTCTAACTAATCAGCCAAAGGGATCTACCGAACGCAAAAAAAAGCTTCATATGTGCTGCGCTCCAGCAATGAGTTGAAATCACCCGGGCACAGATTATGAACTCAGCTGAAAAGTACATGAAGTACCAGAGAACATGGGCTGATATGAACAAACAAATTACTTTGTTTTGGTGGAGCGATTTTGTGAATATAACAGCGGCCTCACGCAGGACGTAGCTGGAGTATTTTAGCCATTACCGCTGCGTCCTCTCTGCTCATAGAATGCCCGCAAAGCTGAGTCCATAAATGATGTCATATATGTGGATACTGGATCTTTTTTCAGGCTTCCCGCAATTTGAATTTTTAGGAAACCCACATCTTGATCCTGGGTTTAAAAATGCATTGTAATTACCGCGTTACTGACAATTGTACCGAGTAAATAATACCATTTTCTTTCCCTGTAATGCCTTACATTACCACATTACAGCAAAAGCAATGCATTACAGTAATGAATTACTTTTGTACCGCATTACTCCCAACACTGGCAATGACAAGGGGGTGGTCAGCAGTGTGAAGCTGGTGAACATGATGGAGGACCTGCACCGGCTTCACCTTCTCCACCCTCATGACCATCATCATGTCGTCCATCACCCAAAGGTGTAGATGGAGGGCAGGTGTAAAACCTGCCAAAATTGAGAAGGCCAGGAGGTTCGTCAACAATGTAATGGCTACTTTTATTCCTAGTTTAAATGGTGCCGTTGTTGTGCATTCTCACATCAGACATGACAGTCCAGGGATATTTTTGTCAGACAGAGTTCTCAATAAAGAAGTCTGGCAACAGCGTTTTGGATCAGCTGGAGCCGAGTCTTTAAGGACTGGCTCAAGTCAGCATACGGGGAGTTGCAGTACTCTAGCCTAGAGATGTTAAAAGCATTGGCTACAGTTTTCAGCTCCTGTTTAGTCGATCGACTTAATATTAGATAAGTGCCTTAACTGATAGAAACACGAATGAACAACAGAGTTCACCTGACTATCAAATTGTAGACCAGAGTCTCTTTAGACACCCAAGTCTGTAATCACGGACTTCTCGTGGGGGAGCAGGTCTGGTCTGTTAGGGTCGTAGCGATACTTCAACGGTGCGATACCCTCATGAGGGGCGAGCACCAATTCTAACATATTTGATTTTTTACCCATCGACATATGCCCTATTAATTATTTTACCGTATTTTACATCTAAATTTCATGTTTAAACAGTACATGCTACATGTTAAAATGATAGTTAGCTAGCTACTTTGATAAACTCAGCTAGTAAAAAGGCAGCAGTGACCTAAAATACATAAATATAATTTAACTTACCGAAAAAAATGAAGTGGAGACTCTTTGGACGCTCTATTAGTGCAATTAACACCACAGCAAGTCATTTTGTCCAACAATTGCACCAATAATATCAAAAACAGAATAAACAAACACAGAGACTCAAAATCCCGAAACAGTTTCCAGGCAAGACCGAGGCTGTACTGAGGCCTTTCCACGGAGCTAGCTCTGTGGTCACGTGGGTCTGAGGCGGCGGTCACGTGTGTCGGATGCTCATTAATTATACAGAATTTTAGGCTTTTAATACACTTAAACAGAAGAGTGAGAAAAAAAATCACCCCCCTCAGAGTTGTCATGAGTGTAAACTAGATAATTTAAACAAAAAACATGTTTTGGTACCAGGCTGTAAACATGTTTATTTCTGCTGTGAAATTGGTATTTTTAACATGGGAGTCAATGAGGATTTGCTCGCTTCTGACACCAGCCCCCAGCGGATGAGGGTGGAACTGCAATTTATTTCATTTCTGGGTTTGACTCAATTTTAGAGCTGCATTGTGGGGGCTTGGTTTTTAATTCTGAAACAAGGCAGCTGTTATTCTGTGATTTTTTACTTTACACTGTAAAACATTTTGTATAGAATTTACAATTAGAGGCAGGATTTTTTAAATTGGTAAAACATTGATTTAGTCACATATAGTTTATATTAAAGTAACAGTGATCAGTTTTCTGCTTCTCCGCCCTACTGGTTGAAAGTGGAATCACAATCATCACAAACAACCCTGCTAAAGTCTACTGTAGCTAGCGCTAACAATGAGCTAACACTAACATGAACCAGGAAGTAAAAATATTCTCACTGTGGGACAAAAAATATTATTACTTGCAAGTCCAGTATCAACAAAGCCAGATCACATCAGTCTATGATTTTCCTTTAGCTCCATCAAACACTGATGTTTACTCTATTTTTGCTCCTTGCATCGCCTCCAAAGACATTACCCTCTTACTTTCGCTTCCACGCTCCAACATGATGCAAAAAAGCAATAGGGAGCCTAAGTCATGCCCATCTACTTCTGGACCATGGGTCCCCAGAAGAACGACAAAATGAATGCAAGTAAATGGGGCTAAAAACGCTATTTTCTAATTCTGCTTGTTTTATGTCATGGATTTCACATATGATGTCTGAATTTTAAAATCACATGTTGATACCAAGAAAGTGCTTATTTTTGAATGGGGGAAACGTTATTTTAGGTTTTGTGTGAAAATAAGTGACGTCATTGAACCAGACACGGAGAAAAACAGAAGGAAAATAGCTGTAAGGTTAGCAAACTTAAAATCCTTCTTTCAGAAGGAAAGAACCACCATAAGGCTGGCCATGTGGTAAATAGCAGCTACGCTAGGGGAGAAGAGATTCTGTGGTGACGTCACACATGCAACGTACCAACGTCCGATTTGTAGTCATGCTAATTACGCACTTTTATAAGCTAATAAATCTCAAAGTATGTGACTGGCATGGTCGAAACACACTTCATTACTTTTCATTTAAAGTACAACATATTTGTGATCCAGGGCCTAAGGCAAAGTGGATTAGAAAATAGCGTTTTTAGCCTCATTGATTTGCATTCATTTTTTCGTTCTTCCATAGACGCATGAGCTGATCGGAAAGGGAGACGACTTAGGCTCCCTATCTTCTTGTTTTCCTTCTTTTTGTACTTTTCATTGACAATTGGCAAACTGAAAAAGCTAACCGTTAGCACAACAGCTAATAGCTGTAAAGCAGGTAAAGAGCTCCCCTTTTAGAGCACCTGACCGCTCCACAAAACAATCAAGTGCAGTTTTGGTTAGCAGAGGCCTGCAGAATGGTCATATATGAATTTGGTCAAGTTTCTAACTTAAAAACCACTGAGATTAATGTTAAAGCTCTAGCTTACAGTTAAAAAAAATATGACGACGTAGTTACTGTAGATTGCGAACAGCATTTGCTGGGGAGCAGAGGTGGAAAGAGTACTAAAATGTTGTACTTAAGTACAAGTATAATTACTTTCATGAAATTTTACTCAATTACAAGTAAAATTACCTGCCTCAAAATGTACTCGAGTAAAAGTAAAAAATAGCTTATTTCAAATGTAGTCAGAGTAAAAGTTACTTAGTTACTTTTTTGACTGTGCAAGGACGGGCTCTTCTGAATAGTTAAAAAAAGACAATGGGGTATAAATGTCAAAGTGGCCGTTTTTTAAATTAAATGCACAAATATGCATATTGAAGTACAAAGGCAGTTACACTGCAAACTAGTAACATAAATTAGGTTATAGTCACAAGCCCATGACGTTTCCCTGAATGCTCATTTAGAGCAGCTGATTTTTAAAGTTAGCAGAGTTCATCTTTGGTAGTGGGTTCACTCACTCATTTAAAGATATCGGCCAGAGGCAAAATTTGTTTGAACAGCATGTGTAAATGTGTATTAAAATCTCAGATGAAAAAGGTTTTTGGATTTTGACGGCTGGAATTGTAAGAAAATCTGATGTTTGTGATTGGCGCAGGAAAAACAGAAACTAACTTCCAGTCTAAGCAGTTGACATTTCACATGGAGCTCTGCTGAAACAGCTGTAGTAAACAACGCCTGGCTCCGCTGTTTCTGCGTTAGCGTTATAGCAGAGAACAATGTGTCATCAATCAGATGTAGCTTCTGAAGCCTCTACTAGTCCATCAGATTTGTTTTTTCTCTGGGATACGGCGATGAGAACGGATGTTAGATTACTGGAAAAGTGCAACCGAACTTCGACCCGCCAGCTGGATATAACTACCAGAGGTGCAGACATGTTTTAGACCGTTTGACTCAGAAGACCTGCGACCTGATTTGGACATAGAGGAGTATTCTGTTCATCTTCAGAACCAAAATCGGTACAGTTTGTTTACTTTTCTTAAGTATTTCATTTCTGTGCTCCACTGGAAGCTCTAAGCTGGCAAGTTTTCAGCTGGTTTTAGCTCCATCATGTGTCCCAATATAGTTCAGTAATCTACAGTTTTACTGCTGTGTGTATTTATTGACATAACTCTGGAAAATAATGAACCTACAATTTACCAGAATAAATCTTCCTGATGTTGGAGTAACTCCTTAGCTCACCTCGTTGTTTGCACTAATCCAGGATGTCATGGAGGTTCTAATGTTGAAATATAGAGATCATCTTTTAGATTATATCTCTGTGTGTGTGTGTGTGTGTGTGTGTGTGTGTGTGTGTGTGTGTGTGTGTGTGTGTGTGTGTGTGTGTGTGTGTGTGTGTGTGCGTGTGTGTGTGTGTGTGTGCGTGTGTGAGTGTGTGTCGTAGCTTTCCCAATGGACTTGTTCTTTCCTTACCGGAGCGAACACGGTTAGTTTTGCTGCAGTCATGCTAACGGGACTCGTCTGGAGTCCAGAAGTAGCGGTGCGGTTCTAGATGGATTTATAGATGTAGGTTATTATTTTAGATCAGACCTGTTATTTAAAAATGCGTGTAGGACACAGACACATGGCTCAGACCTTTTGCTGCAGCTGTAAACGCAATTTTATGTAATAATTAGGAGCATGAAAGTAAACAAATAACAGTGATTCACAATATTAGCATCAGCAGCTAGCTTGTTTTACGTGCTGGAGTGACGTATGCGAAACACAGTTCTTCACTGTCTGGAGGAGAGGATTTGGATTTTCTGTAATGATTTATGACAAAAGTCCTTAATAAAATAAAAAACTGGACCCAGTACATGTTTATATAGATAATAAAGTGTAGTTATTTTGCATTTCTACAATTTTAATGCCGAGCCAATACATTTAACCCTTCACCACTGAAACCAGTTTGTTCATTCCAGTCCTCCTAAATAATCCTCCAATCATCCAACTGGAATCCTTAAGGGTCCCGTAACGTACATCCTGTCAGAACAGGCCGTGGGAGCCCAGGTATTACTAGAACTAATGGTGTCTCCTCACCAGCGTGAGCCTCCAAACTGTGTAGGTTGGTCTCCAAACATGAACTTCAAATTCATGCATTTATCTCCTCTTGTAACACTTTAACATGTTTTAAAAGGCTTGTATCATGATATGTTACACCTCCCAGACCAAAAATAGGTCCAATATAAGATAAAACATTATCATAAACACTGCAGAGACATCACTGTTTATTAAATACAAGTTATTTTCCTGAGCCATTACTTCAGCCAAGATATTGGATGCATGGATTTGATGAAGCCATGCTGTCTTATGCAGTCCTACAAACACACACACACACACACACACACACACACACACACACACACACACACACACACACACACACACACACACACACACACACACACACACACACACACACACACACACACACACACACACACACACACACACACACACACACACACACACTGCAGCATGTTAGAATCATTTGAATGACTAATTTAACTACACTGAACTGCTTTTGTAATAATTTAATCTCTTATTCTGGAGTAAAATAAAGAAACAAGCTAAATCATCACATATCTGTGGCATCAAGGAGCAACTTCTGAGTTCAAACACAGGGATGGAGCACAATGTTTACACCTGAACAGTATCAGGATTAACTCACAGAGGCTGCAGGTCTTCTGTTTTATGAGCAGAGCGCTGAGAATCCGCTTCTTAGGAGCGCTAAACGCAATTTTGCCGCTTCCGTGCGCGGTATGGAAACACATTTCAAACACGGAACCGAGTCTGGTTGCCGAACCGAGCAGAATTCTGATGACGTCACACCGGTGCGCGAAGGTGCGGGTTCCAACCCACAGGAGAGGAGGGAGAGAGGAGGTAAACAGCGAGTGGATCACAGGACTTTTGTTTTTGAGCAAAACTGCGGTAAAAATGGCTGTTTGTCCTCATCATAAAGCGTGTAGCCCCCCTCTTCGGTTTAGACGTGGTGCTCATGCAGGTGTCTCTTTCCGTTCCGACGCTGCTTCACGTAATATTTTTAATTTATTAAGCCTACAATTTATTTTTACTCAGTAACGGATATGATTTAAAATGTAGCGAATTACAATTCTTTTTAAAAAACTTACTCAAGTAAAAGTAAAAGTACAGATTTTAAAAACGACTTAAAAAGTATAAATTTACAAAAAAGCTACTCAATTACAGTAACGTGAGTAAATGTAATTCGTTACTTTCCACCTCTGCTGGGGAGTTTTCGGAATGTCTCCAAATGTTTGCAAGGGTTTTACATTTTACTGAATTTGGTGTGAGGTCTTGCTTTCTTGTTGATTGAATTTTGAACATAGTCAAATATTTTCCAAGAAACATTTCCTCTTAAAATACTGAGTCACTGCACACTTATCTTGAACCATTCTCAGTTGCTTCTCCATTTAGTTTCTGGCAGAAATGTTAGAAATGTAACACCCTTTTGAAAGGGACAAATTGCAAATCAAATGAGAGTAAATTGCAAACAACTTGACGAAGTTAAGATACTTTCTGACGAGTTTGCAACAAATATTTGCAATTTAGCAACTGCCCAGTGACCCAGCAAAATTCTTGTTCTTGTTTAATATTTCCTTGCAAACTTTACCAACTTGGTGCCAACAGTCCCAACTCAGTGAGAGTCTGGCTTTTGTTCAGTTCAGTTCTGTATAACTGTTATATTTTAATTGGTACAATATACAATATCACACTAATTAAATATAAAATATGCTAGATTTAGCCACCGGCTAATTTCCATCTGTTCCTGTGGCAGATCAGCACGTTGAACTCAACATCCATTTTGATTTTTAAACAACACACACTCTTTCGGAAGAGGTGTCTACCTTTTTATATCCATCTGAGCCTGGGCTCAGCTCATCTGCTCAGAGATAATAGATGGCTTCCGCGTTGCTTAGCATAGTTTCAGGTGATATTTCAGCATACAGTAGCGGGTGGTTTTGGGTATCAATGGTCTTCTGTGGGACTTCCAAGTCCCATGTGAGCATATCGATTAAAGCAGCATGATGGTTTTTCATGGAGTGCTGTCTGGAGGGCTTAAAGGTCACTTCCATTCAGTGTTTCTTGCCTTGGCCTTTATGCACTGAGATTTCCCCAGACTCCTGCAATCTTTTCTCACTGTTCTGCACTGTAGATGTCTTACTGACACATCTGCAGTGATTTCATAGAGAAATATTTTTTTCTAAGACATCTCTTCTTTAACCCTCACTAAGATGGACTGACCTTTATCTGGATGCTCTTTTTATACAGACTCGTGACATTGTCACCGGTCAAAAAACATGTTTATTAAAACATTGTTCAGTACTATGTCACTGGAATATGTATTTTATGAGTTTGAAATAATTTCTTTTAAAATTACTTCTGGATATCATGTCTGTAAAACCACCTAAAGTGAAGTTAGAGGAAACATGTGGAGATGTAAATGTTATTTACAAGTGAATGTCAGTGAAGTGTTCAGAGGTTGCATTTAATGTAAGAAAAACACCACATGGCAAATTAGCATAAAGAGAAGTTGTAGCTGCATTATGGATATATTATTTTACATAATATATCTTATCATAATATCATAACATATTATTTTACATAATATATCATAAAATAGATCTAATATGAGTTCGGAGTCATAAAAGGTTTGGGAAGTTCAAAAAAGTCAGTCAAACTTCTGATTTTTTCAAGATGTTTTTCTTCTCTCCCAATGTTCAGTTCAAACTGAAAAGAGTAACATACCAAACTTTCCAAGTGCTGATAGCTTCTTTTTTGCAGGCTTATTCTCTCTCCTGATCGGTTATTACGGTCTCTTGTTGTCATGGGTCACATGACAGACGTCTTAGCCACATGCAGAAATGTGCAAAAAACTAGTTGGGGCTCAGATTCAAAGCTGCAAAATATTGACTGGAAAGTTCAAACTAGTCCTCTATTTCATGTTGTTCTGTCTGATTTAGCATAGCTTCTTTTATCTTCTAAGTCCAAAGACTGATATATGTCCACTGTTGTGTGGTTATTGATGTCAACACACAATATGTATTTTCACTGTATACATTAAAGCACATTAAATCCTGATCCTTGTCTGTTTTCCTGCGTAAATACTGAACTGAATCAATGGCTGACATGAAGGAGTGAGATGCAGAGAATCGTAGATGTCAAATGCCCGAGTCCTAGTCCTGACTAGTTACGAAACTTCCTCATTATCACCTGACATTCTGCAGAAGCCTGCTGATCATTACATGATTTGTGTTGAGACACAGAAAAATCTAAAATGTGCAGGAGGAAAAGTAGCTCCATTCAGTGGCATGTGTTTCAAATATTCAAAGTAACTAAAAAGTTCTTGAATTTGACTATCTGACCCTGTTCTATGATATAAAGTAGGTAATCTTTCAGAATTTATATTTTCCCGAATTCCCTCCCCTGGCCTCTACAATAAAACAAATCATTAACGTGAGTCTAGACTCTAGAGCATTGATCGACAGAGTTGCGTATCCACAAGAGAGAGCCGTCAATCAACGAGAATGCTCCAGAATACCCAGCATGCACTACGGGGTTTATGTTTATGTTTATTTAATTGGCAGATGCTTTTATCCAAAGAGACTTACAATTTATAACCTATAGGGCATGTTGTGATCTGTGGGGGAAACAGGAGTACCCGGAGGAAACCCACGCATGCATGGGGAGAACACGCAACTCCACGCAGAAAGGCTGCAAACGAGTTTCGAACCTGCAACCTTCGTGCTGTGAGGCAACAGTGTTAACAACTGCGCCACCATGCAGCCCCACAGACACAGGCGTGCTTTCTGTTAGCAAAGCACACCAACCTAGCATGAATGCTAACTTGGCCTGCATTGAATTAACGTTTGTCTGTAAACTTCAAGCGAACTGTGGAGGAGGGAGGGGGATGAAAAGGTAATTCTCTTTTTGTGTTGGAGCCATGGACGTAATTTGGGGTGGGGGTGGGGGGGGGGACATGTCCCCCCCACTTTTTCCAAAGTCAAGTTTTGACCCCTGCACTTTTTACCATCCAAAAACAATATTACGCTATATTAAATTGACACTGGTTGAGCTCTGGGACCAAGCAGAAAACAACCGTTTGTGTTGAAGCCGGTTTTCCATTAGAGCATACTGTAAAGACACCCCCCCCCCCCCGTGTCCCCCCCACTTCTAAAGTGAAAATTGCGTCCATGGTTGGAGCAAAATGTTTAGCGTAACGTTCAACCTTATGCTACATCAGCCTGTTGTTTCAGCCTGTTGTAGCTTTAGCAAGGATGTGCTAGCATCACAAGTGCCAGTTCTAGACTTTTCCTTCTTGAACAGATATGATTAAAATGCTCCTGTAGAACGTAGAAGACTGGGGGGCAATTAGAATCAGGTGTGTTTGAGCCAGAGGCGTGGACTCGAGTCACATGACTTGGACTCGAGCCATTATTTTAATGACTTGACTTGACTTGATAAAATCTTTATTTGTTTATTTAATTATTTTGGTCATTTAAAAGGAAAAAGAAAGAACACAGTAATACAGAATCTAAATTATAGTAAACAAAAAGGTGTAGGCTGAAGCCTAGCTTTTTATGCCTACCCTATTTACTCCATCACAGTACTTCTCAAAAAAACAACAACAAATAAATGACAATAATAAGATAAAAGTAATGTAATGATAAAAATGAGAGTGAGATAAAAATAATAATTATGATAATATTAGTTGAAATATATTGAGCAACAACAACCACAATTCAGCAAGAGGAAAAATACCCAGAACTAAAGACAGAACTATACAAAACTACCAGTAATCTTAATAAGTCAATGTATGATAATGATCAAAACAGAGATTTAAATGCTATAACTTGTGCAAGAACATTACATTTTCATTCACATCTATCAGATACACTAGCTCACATACAGTCATTATGGTAGTATGACATCATCTTCTTGACGTACATTTTTAAAAATGATTCAACAGTTTTACATGCACTGATTCCACTGTCCAAGTTATTCCATAATTTGACTCCTGTTGTGCAACTCTGACTTCTAACATTTGTTCTTACTGTCTCTCTGACGAATTGCCCTTCCCCCCTTAGTTCATATGGAGTTTCTTTGACCTGGAATAGCTTCTGAATACAATCCGGAAATATTTTATTTTGTACTTTATAGAGTACTTTAAAGACTCACGACTTGACTTGGACTTGAACGCCAATGACTTGCGACTTGAATCGACTTGCATCTTGATGACAACTTGAGCATATTTGATATTTTATAACTAAAGTGGCACAACATGGACAAAAATCGTAAATCATTTTTCATTCTGGGTTTGATCTTGTACGGCTAAATGCAGCAGCACTTTGTTTATACTCAGTTTCAGTTGCACTTTCTGCTTGTTTGAGCAAATAAATGAAGCTTTAAGAAGCTTTAATTCTGGAATTTATTTATTATCATTGTCATTAAGTTGAAGTTAGACAGATTACATGATTATGACTTGAAAATTCTAAGTTAAGGACTTGGACTTCCACATTATTGATTTTGGACTCAACTTGGACATGATTGTCTTTGACTTGGACTTGACTGGAGACTTGAGACTTGTGAGCAGGAACATTGAGAATGCTACTTGTCCGTTAGCGCTACAAGGCTATTTGTGTATGCATGTGTGGAATCCTTCTCCTTGGTTAAGTCCTGCTGCAGACTCCAGTTTTAAATGTTTTGTTGGAACAATTTTGGAACAACTGCACCAGAGTTAGAACTAATCTTAATCCGACACAGATTACGGTAGAATGCACAGCAGATAACACAGTCATGTAAAGGAACCAGACATAAGAAATATGAGCGAATGGTTTCCTATCCCTCATCTCCTGACATTCATCTTCATAATAATCATTGCTTAATGATGGGTGGTCATTTCATAAATCACCACGTCACCTGCCTGTTTTCATCCCAACAGTCTCGCTCCCTCAAGATAAGGATCCATGATGACATCTGTCATGAACAATCAGAAAGCAACAGCAAATGATTTTTCATTTCTTGGAGAAATACTACCAAGAAATGTTTGGTGCAGCATGCTCAGCCTTTCATCCTTTAGTGGTTTCTTTTGAAATGCATCAATAACGTGCTTTTAAAAGGCCCCTTTCATTGCAGGTAAAATAAATAATCTACAGAATCAAAGCAAATGCTACATTTTTAAACCATTTCAATTCAGAATTAGTTTTCGTTTAATCGAGCATCATTTAGTGTGGCTGCCAAGCTTCGACTGCTGCACTTCTAAGAAATCTTTCAGTTCTGCGTCGGTAGAGAATTAAATAAACCCTGGAAGTGCCCAATCCAAACTCGTCCAATAAACTCTGTTAGCCTACTTAATACAGCCCCTGTTTGAGCCTGTAATTTGTTCAAGACAGTCAGTCGTAAAGGAGAAAAGAGTCATCAAAAGAAAATCAACATGGCTGTGGGCAAACAGAACTTCAATAAGAATTTTTAATGACCGATCAGGAAGGAACGCTGAAGGCTTTACAAGCACAGTGATCCCTGCGTCGCTTGTGTTGTCTAATCTTTGTTTAGCATATCCACCTGAGGCAAGTTTGTTTATTGGATTTCATTCAGATTAAAGTTATCTTATTGAGTGTAATAATAATGCATGCGTGGAATTATACTCGTAGGAGGAAAGAAAGGATGAATGTGTTGCCTCTCCGAAACCACGTGAGTGTCAAAGGTCACGGGCAGTTTATTGGGAGCGTAATCGGGCAAACAGCTGCAGTAAACAGGAAGATATGAATGCTTCATATGATTTAATAACAGCATGAAAGCGTTCACCTTCAGTGTTTTGTGGACTAATTGAGTAAATGAAGAACAGCTGTGGAGGGGAAACATTATGACTGTCAGCTCTCAGAGTAACTAACTGAGGCCACCTGGTGGGCAGATGTGTCAGGAAACAACACAAAGCTGAAAAATTGTAGCCTGGCAAGCCATCATATATATGAATATATAGTCTGGTCATGGGCGGGATCTACGGTTATTTTTCAAACTGTCCCCACATGCTATTGGATAACAAACAACATGACATACTTACCACTACAGAAGTTAGTATATGAGGCGGTCCGCCATACTCAAAAAAGACGCAAATACATTATTTTTTCTAAGTACCGATATCTGGTGGTGACTCAAAGAAAAGCCCAAGTCAAAATAGTCCAAAGATGAAGCTAAAGCCGTTTCCAACGAGCAGTGGCCATCTTGAGGTCGGTAACAAGATGGCGCCTGTGCTTGGCTTAGCCGCAGTCACCGGCCACTTTTTCAAACTTTTCTCCACTAACCACCTCTTTTCCACCTTGCTCCTGTCTGCGATTCTCGATTCGGTAGTGTCCCTGCTACCATCTCCTATGATCGCCAGACTCTTTTGTCCTTCCGTTCGTTCACGATCGCCCAAGATGCACCGAGGACGTACCATCCTGTTTGTTTATCTGACTGGCGCACTGGCCCGGAGCCAAATGACGATTCCAACCAGGGCACCTCCAGCGATGTTTATCCGGTCCCGGGAAAACGTCGGAGGAAAAGAGGTAAACGAGCAGGAATCCAGGTGAGAATAAGACTTAACTTAAAGTGTGGTTTATCTAGAAAATATCGGCGTGATCTTCTAACTTCTTTTCCTTTGTTTGGCGACTTGAGCGCCACTTCCGCATTCCCGCCAGGCCGCGTTGCAGTGCGGTTTCTCCGTCCAAGTTTTTTAAGGTCGGTTTATCCTCATTCCTCAGTGGTTTCTCCTCCTGTTCCCTCCATAAGTGGTTTTTATAAACATCGTGGATCTAATCCTGCTAATTTACGTCCACTAACTCCAGCTGTTTCTGTAGTTTCTGATTCCTCCACCTCACTCAGCATGGCTCTATTAAATACCCGCTCTGTTAACAATACGTCCTTCCTGCTCAATGATCTAATTCTCTCTAAAAACCTGGATTTTCTGTTTCTGACTGAAGTTTGGCAGCAAACATCTGATTATTCTGGTCTGATTGAACTCTGCCCGAGTGGTTATTCTTTTCTTAGCCAGCCCCAGGGTTCTGGTCATGGTGGAGGCCTAGCTGTTGTTTTCTGAGACCATCTTCCATGCAGCTCTACAACCTCTGGTCACTTTGCTTCCTTTGAACTGCAGCTGATTAAAGTCGGGCGTAAGGACCCGTTCTACTGTGCTGTGGTTTATCGTCCACCTGGTCCAAACAGTTCTTTCCTTCAGGAGTTTAGTGACTTTCTATCCTCCACTGTGAAGCTGTCCAGACTGGTGATTGTTGGTGACTTTAACATCCACATTGATGATCCCTCTGATCACTTTGCCATGAATTTCTCCAGCCTTATGGACTCATTCAGCTTTACCCAGCATATTTCTGGCCCCACACACACCAGGGGGCACACTCTAGACCTTGTTTTTACCCTGAGTCTAAATGCTGACAGTGTTTGTCCTGACGACGTTTATATTTCAGATCACCATTGCATTTTCTTTAACTTGTCAGTTTCTGCATCCCCACCTCCTGCTCGCCGTATGGTTAGTTCTCGTTTTCTTAATGAGAGCACAGCTAGCAGTTTGCTGCTGCTTTTGATCCACCCTGTTCTTCTGATAACGACCCAGATTCCTTAACTTCTCAGTTTAACGAGCACTGCCTCTCCATTCTGGACAACATCTGTCTTGTCAGAACCAGATCAGTTCCTGCAGTGAACCCTACTCCCTGGTTTACTGACAGCCTTCGCAGCCTGAAGCACCAATGCAGAAAAATTGAGCGCTTGTGGAAGAAAACCCATCTCCACGTCCATCTGCTGCACCTAAAGGATCTTCTGACATCCTTTAACTCTGCAGTCAGAGACGTTAGGTTTCCTATTTTTCTAACCTGGTGTCCCAGAGCAAAGGGAACCCCAAGGTGCTGCTTATCACCATCAGCAGCATCGTCTCTCCTGCCTCTCCCACAGCCTCCATCCACTCTGTTACAGACTGTGAGAACTTTCTGTCTTTCTTTGTGGACAAAGTCAATAAGGTTAGATCTAGCATCTCTCCTTCAGCCTTATTGCTGTCTCTCCCAACTCCAACCAGGCCCATCATCCTAGATAGCTTTGCCCCTGTTTCTTTGCCTGAGTTAACCATACTAGTTAACTCTATGAAGACCTCTGCATGCCCCCTCGACATCTTACCCTCATCTTTGTTTAAAAGTGCTTTTCAGTCAGCTTTTCAGCATGCTCTCTATAATTAATCCTTTTCTGGTCTCTGGTCAGGTCCCTGCTTACTTAAAAAATGCTGTAATCCACCCGTTTCTTAAAAAAACGAGTCTCGACCCCTCTCTCCATAGCAGCTTCAGACACATCTCTAAACTTCCGTTCATCTCCAAGATTTTGGAAAAGGTTGTGGCTAAACAACTCACAGCTGCTGTTGATGAACGTGGAGCTCATTCTACTGAAACCGCTCTTCTTAGGGTCTCTAATGACCTTCTGACTCACAGTGATGCTGGGGACTGTTCTGTTGTGGTCCTGCTGGACCTGACTGCAGCCTTTGACACTGTTGCCCATCACCTGCTACTGGAGAGGCTGAGAGACTGGGTAGGCCTATCAGGAACTGCTCTGGAGTGGTTCTCCTCTCATCTTTCTGAGCGCTTCTTTTCTGTGGCCGTCTCCAAGTGTAGGTCCTCCACCACCTCTCTTACCCATGGTGTCACACAAGGTTCTGTGCTGGGGCCTCTGCTCTTCCTCCTCTGTCTGCTTCCTCTTCAGCACATCCTGAGCTCCCTCAAAGGAATTTCCTACCATCTTTATGCAGATGACATCCAACTGTACATCTCCTTTAAGCACCATGAGATGTCTAAGCTGCAGCTGTTACACACCTGCTTAGACTCTATCAAAACCTGGATGGCTGGGAGCTTTCTACAGCTGAATGAAGATAAGACTGAGATCCTCATCTGTGCCCCAGACAAGCTGGTTCCCAAAGTCAGAGACTCTCTTGGTCAGCTTGCTTTCCACACCAAACCTTCTGTCAGGAATCTTGGCGTAACCTTTGACCCAGCTCTCACTCTGGATTCTCATGTCAGTTCTCTTGTTCGCTCTTCCTTCTTCCATCTCAGGAACAATGCTAAGCTGAGTCCCATTCTGTCCCGCTCTGAACTTTAGACAGTTCTCCACACCTTCATCTCCTCACGCTTAGACTACTGTAACTCTCTTTTCACGTGTCTGAGCAGAACCTCCCTGAACCATCTACAGGTGGTTCAGAATGCCTGTGCTCGGCTTCTGACCAAGTCCTCCAAACACACCCACATCACCCCGCTTCTCCTCCAGCTTAATTGGCTGCCAGCCAACTTCAGGGTTCATTTCAAGATCCTGGTTCTGGTCTATAGGGCCTTACATGGACAAGCACCATCTTACACTGGTGATCTTCTTAGTCCCTACACCCCCAGCAGGTCCCTGAGGTCCAGTGATCAAAGCCTACTGGTTGTGCAGCGCACCAGGCTAAAGACCAACGGTGACAGATCATTTGCTGCTGTGGCCCCCAGACTCTGGAACTCTCTCCCCCTGAGCCTGATATCAATGGACTCCTTTAAAAAGCAGCTGAAAACTCACTTGCTCAAAGTGGCTTTTGTATGACCTTCTTCACCACTCTCTCTTTATTCTGCTCTCCCCACCTATTTCACCTTCCTCAGGATCCACTGATTTCCCTCTTTCCTATTCATTCTCTCTCTTTATTAACATTTTTAAATCACAATTGTCTATTTTTGCTCATTTTAAATATATTTTTAACCATTTTCTAAATTCTTTTTTACATTTTTATATTTTTTGCTTTTGTGAAGCGCCTTGTGATTTTATCTTGAGAGGTGCTATAGAAATGATATTTTCTTCTTCTTTTTCTTGTCTTTTCTGTAACATCCCGCTTACTGAATAATGTGATCTAACACATTCTCACACCCAAAGCATCGAAAAATGACGATGGGTGACTAAGCGTTTGTTTCCAATGCGTTGGGAGTCCTAATGCGTCGGGAGGCGACGTGCTGTGCCAGAGCGTCGTTTTCCGACTGCCGCGGGAAAACAGAGATTTCACCAGATTCTGACCTTTACCCTCTTGCTATTTAACCTTCCCCTCACCCCCATCCTAACCTTAACCCTCTTGCGCGTGCAAAACTGTTTCTAGTTGTAACGTCCCACCCAAACACGGTTAACGGGTAGTTTAGAATGAAAAACAGGGTTAAGGTTAGGATGGGGGTGAGGGGAAGGTTAAATAGCAAGAGGTTAGAGGTTAAATGTCGCTGAGATGTAAGTTTTACCGCGGGCGTAGGAAACCAACGCTCTGGCTCAGAGCGTCGCCTCCTGACGAGTTTGGAGTCCCAGTGCTTTGGAAACAAAAGCTTGGTCACCCAGCGTCGTTTTTCGATGCTTCAGGTGTGAGAATGTGTTCTGTGACCAACCCACCAAACCAATAGAGCGCTGTGATTGGACCGCTATGGATGTCAGTCAACTGGGCAGTCCGCCGTTACAACGTGGAAGAACTAAGTAAAACATAAAAAAAGCAATAAACAATGTGTTGTTTTTCTAAATAAATGCACTGCGATTGGTCAGCCACAATCCTGTTCAGGCTTGTGGAGGTTCCAGTGGAGCATTGCGAGACCGACATGCAAATTAAAATTATTTTGCTTCGGCTAATGTCGGTCTAGATTCTAGACCAGAAAAAATTTGCACATTTTTCAGATTGGTATTGGCACTACTTTAAATCTGCACCACATTCAAGAAGATTTTCAGTTTTTCAGTGTATTTTATATTTCAGACTCAGTAATAAAAAAGATTAGATTTTTCTTCAATTGAAAAATTAGCATTTTAGTAACAAAACTACTAAATGACACTTTCAATAATAATACACACAAATTAAAATAATGCAGTTGCATAAGTGTTCAAACACTTTGTTGTTAATGGTGCACCCGTCTGTCATTTGGATTCCCAATAAAATGTATTTCTCATAATTTAGAAAGCAAACACAACATAATATTATGCAACTGATCGTCTGTTAAACGTCTCCTAGATTAGATTATTTACCAGAGTAAAAGCCAAGCTGTGATCATGAGAAGAAAATTAATTGTGTCCAAGGTCAGGTATAGAAATAAAATCTCTGTCCGATCAAAGTGAGTTATCTGTGATGAAGGATCCTCAGTCAGGCAGGTATGGATCTATAACACACAGGGGTTATTTTAGAGAAATGGTGGACTGACGGGATGACAAACATCCACTAAGATCTCCACCCAAATGCCACACTTAGTGCAAAACACAGGAACAAAGCCCTGGAGAGGAAGCTGAGACTGAAGCAAACTCTAACCCTAAACCAAACCTCACATTGACTGGTGTATCTTGAACGTTAAAATACTGAGCTTTAACTTGTTACGTGAAGCTTAAAACCACAATGAATGTGTGCAGATAAGTAGGTGGGACTGCTAGACCCACATTCTAACCCCGACTTTCCACCAGACATGAAAGCACCGCAAAATGTGCTTTGCAGCAGTTAGCAGTCTGCCAGGCTCATTTCTGAGAACACGAATGGCTTTTATCCATCCATCCATCCATCTTCTTAACCCGCTTTGTCCACGCAGGGTCGCGGGGGGGCTGGTGCCTATCTCCAGCGGTCAACGGGCAATCAGGCGGGGTACACCCTGGACAGGTTGCCAGTCCAGCGCAGGGCAACACAGAGACACACAGGACAAACAATCACACACACACACACACACACACACACACACACACACACACACACACACACACACACACACACACACACACACACACACACACACACACACACACACACACACACACACACACACACACACACACACACACACACACACACTCACACCTAAGGACAATTTGGACAGACCAATTACCCCAACAGTCATGTTTTTGGACTGTGGGAGGAAGCCGGAGTAACCGGAGAGAACCCACGCATGCACAGGGAGAACATCCAAACTCAATGCAGAAAGATCCCAGGCCGGGAAGCGAACCCAGGACCTTCTTGCTGCAAGGCAAAAGCTCTAACCACTGCGCAGCCCCAAAAGGCTTTTGTTGCCTCCAAATCTGTTTAAACTTTATCATCTCATTTTTTTTAAAGAATTTAGATTTCTGCATTGGTGGATAGAAAAGCAACACAGAAATCTATTTTAAGATCGGATTCTTACACAATACAGTAAACAGAAAGCATGAAGGGGACTGAAAGCTTTTCACCCACTCTGTAAACCTGAGCTTTTTCCAGACAGCTGTGTGTTTACCTTAGTTTCTGACTGCTGGGTTTTGGTTGTTTCTGAGAAAAAGGAACCACTTTGATAAAACAAGCTGCAGGTCTTTGCCTTATAGTGATACACAATAACACTTCAGCAGGAAAATAAACAAGTTTTAACATTTTCATCATAAGCTGTCTCAGGATGTCAAAAATCATGTGAGTAACGACTCAGCTTAATATAAACAAATGTCCCTTAACATTCATGGACTCACCCATCTCTGCTTGCGGCATAGGGCTGTTGTTGGTTTAGCGTCCAGGAAACAGCAGCGAACGTCTCGACTTCAAGATGCTAACTGTTAGCATTAGCAACTCCACCACATGGCAGAACTCCTTCAGGCTTGAGGTATTTGTAGGGACAAAACATCAATGCTGCAAAGCAAACTGAGTCAGAGGTAGAGTTGTGTTGCTGTTAGCCAATCAGAGGTGAGATGTCTAAATATGTAAATGGTAAATGGCCTGTATTTGATATAGCGCCTTCTAGAGTCCTGGAACCCCCCAAGGCGCTTTACAACACAATCAGTCATTCACCCATTCACACACTGGTGGGGATGAGCTACAATGTAGTCACAGCTGCCCTGGGGCGCACTGACAGAGGCGAGGCTGCCGAACACTGGCGCCACCGGTCCTTCCGACCACCACCAGCAGGCAACGTGGGTTAAGTGTCTTGCCCAAGGACACAACGACAGTGCCAGACTGAGCGGGACTCGAACCTGCAACCTTCCGATTACGGGGCGAGCACTTAACTCCTGTGCCACCGTCGCCCCAGGAAATACCAGGAAATAGACTCCAAACCCTGCTGTCTTCACATCTACTCTGATCTGGCTCACTTCTAGTTCCTGAAACAGACGCACCTGAGATTTTTTCCCCCTGAGTATGACTTACAAGGCATTCGGTCCTACTAAACCAATGAAAATGCATTAAAAATATGAGTAAAGCCTAAAGTTAGGCACATTTTTGCTGTGACAAGAAGCTGAAATTCAATTTTTTAAATCATGGATCCGTGTCATGCAGCGTATATACGTGTGTGTGTTTGATAAATGCCAGAGTGACTCTTGAGAGTGTGTGATTTAAAGACAGGGCACTAGGACAGACAGTATTTTTACTCTCCTCCTGTCTTTTATTGATCACTCTGTAACTCAAAGGTTGGGGAGAAAATATGTTAATTGACTTCTTCGCTGCCGAGAAACAACCTCCCCCTCTGCAAAGCGTTTGGAGAGCATTTAGAAACTCGATACTGCCATTGACTTGCAGCCATAATCAAGACATTACCTCCGTTGCTTAAAGAAAGGATCTTCTTCCTGCTGCACATATCACCTCTCCACACACTTTTATAATGCATCACACCCAGGAATTTGCATTTAGATCACCTCTTTTTTCTTCTTCTCTTGCATTGCACAATGTGTGGCGGGATTTTAGTCGATACCGCAGTGGGCTTCTAAGGAGAATGGATGGGGGTGCTAATGAAGGAGAACCACCAACACAAACAAGCCGCCCAGCAGTTCCTCCGCCCGGCTCCATACGGTACCTGGAGTCGTTAGTTTTAATTAGCAGAGGGGAGTGATAGGCGCTCCTCTCCCCTATACCACCCACCAATACCCTCTGGTGGGGACCAGCTGAATACTGATATTCCCTCATACATTCTGCACGCCTTCTTTCCCTTTTATTATTGGATTTAATTGCCAGAACAGATGTAGATTAGATTTGGGAAGCGTGGCCCTAAATAAATCATCAGGTCAACGTATCGAGTTGTGAAAGAAAGAGCTTATCTTGATTTTTCTGTTATACGCAGCGGCTCCGTTAAATGCAGGCGTGTTAAAGGTGTCCGTTAAGGGATGTAAATTGGTAAGTGGGAAGCTCTCCATGCATGTTTTATGGCATTAACCTCCAGACTGGTGCAGAGAATTAAGCTGAAGGTTCCAGCATTCGTTAAAAGCCTCCTCCTTTTGCTCCGAACAGCAACAACACCTGAAGTCACCCACACTGTCCCGACACCCCACCCACGCGCACGCGACACTCGCATGCTCAAGCAGCCCGCACAGTCCTAAATGATTCCACCTAAGCCCAAATCTGCCGTGCTTTGTTTCAATTTTCGGTTCAGCCACAGCGCCGATATCGTCTCTGCAGTGTTTCAGAGGACAGCATTGCAAATCTCCTGATTTTAATGTTTCCATTTCTCTGATGGCTCCTCCAAGCTTTATCTGATTCATTCTTATTCAAAGCTGCTTTCTGAGGATTTGAGTCCTGATCACTCTGCTTTATCCCCCCCCAGGCATATTCCATGATTTACATTACCCATCAAATCTTCCAGCACCTTGCTGTCAAACACTCAACACACCCCTCAGCCCAACTGGAATAGCTGTGGCTCCACCTTATCCTCGCAGTGCATGAACAACAAGATCAGGGGTCCCCAATCCTGGTCCTGGAGGGCCGGTATCCTACATGTTTTAGTTGAACTCTGTTTCAACACACCTGATTTCAATCAGCAGCTAATTAACAGGCTTCTGCAGAGCCTGATGAGCTGCTGCACAGGTGTTTCAATCACTGAATCAAGTCTGTTGGAGCAGAAAAACCACAAAACCTGCTGCATACCGCCCCTCCAGGACCAGTATTGGGGACCCCTGACTAAGATGAAATATTCTTCTCCCCCTTTTGACAGACTTATTTTTGAAAGTAAGTGCAGTGTTTTGGAAACGTGTAACAGTCTGATGGTCCCATTGGTATGTAAAGTCAAATCTTGGTTCAAACATGTGGAACGTCATTTTTTTTTCTTTTTGGCACTTTCCGAGACCTCTCAAGTCCCAGCAAAAAAAAAAAAAAAAAAAAAAAACCAAACATATTGGGTGTTAAACTGTTATGTGCCCCCACTTCAAGCCTGCACTGAGATGTGAGATGACTTGTGTGGCTGTAAGGTAATTCATCTGAGGGGAAGCACAGCAGCGTTGTTGCTGCAAAACAAAACTGACAAAATTTCCTCTCGGATGGCACCCAGTAACACATCACGCACGCACGCACGCACGCACGCACGCACACACACACACGCACGCACGCACGCACGCACGCACGCACACGCACACACACACACACACACACACACACACACACACACACACACACACACACACACACACACACACACACACACACACACACACACACACACACACAGCAGGGTGTTTGCATGATCCACGCTTGCACAGCAACCTTTAAATGTTTTACAGGTTTCCAGAACCTGTCAGAAAACCTGTACCGCTCCACTCACGTACATGACTACACCATGTCTTGAAATCTGCATAAATCATGTCAGAGTTGCTCAGTCTTATATATTACCCTTGGGAGGGCTGTGTGCTTGGAGTGCTGCACAGAACCCCCCCCCCCCCCCCCCCCCCCGGTCCATGTTGATTATATCAAACAATATGGAGCACGACTGGAATACATAAGGAGATGGAGCGTATTTTTCCCCGATGGCTGAACTGTGTGAGAAGCCTCTTTATCTCAGGGCTCAGTTTAATACTCCAGACTTCGGAGGAGCCACCCTGGGGTGGATAGATAGGGCTTGTCATTGTTTTACTGGCTCACACACCACCGTGGAGCTGTATAGGCTCCCCTTGTGCCTCAAGTCAGTATCACAGCTCTACAAAATCATACAGCATGGATTTGTCAGTCTGGCTTTCCATCTCACACCAGCCAGTATGGGCTAAGAGCCTGGAATTAATGTCATTTAGCGTCATTGTGGTGATGTAATTGTTACTGATTAGGGGGAAAGATAAAAAGGCAAATGAGGAGAGACTTTGTCACAGATGCGTGTAAACGCTCTGGTGAAAAGGCTTCTTACCTGTAGCACTAGATTACACACAGCTCTGAGCATGGTTCATTTGAAATGAGTCTGTGATTTATGCTACATGCTACTAGAGAGTGTATTGGAAGAAATGCAGCCTCACCAGATATGACTTTTTTCCAGACATAAAATTGTTATTCTGTGAAATTATGTATTTGATTTTTTTTTACTTAAAATACATCAGTAAAGAATTTCATCTATAAAAATTCAACTGCTAGAATTTTAATGTCAAAAATTTACAGCAAATTTCTTTGTAAAAATCTCTTTAGCAAAAATTCAACATCAGGCATTTCATTGGTAAGAATTCAACTGTAAAAGTTCAACATTAGAAATTCAACAGGCCAAATTGCATCTGCAAAAATTCAACTGCAGAATTTCAATCGTATAAAAGTCAAGTAAAAAATTCTATGTAAAATTTCAGCAGCAAAAATTCAACATCAGAAATAAACTTTATCCAAGAACTTTATCCATAAAAATTTAACAACATTTCAGCATAAAAATTTCAACAGCAAAAATTATGCAAAAACTGAGTTGATCTCCTGGTGACCCAGGCCAAAATAATTTTCACTCGATTGACTCAAGTGGCTTTTAGCCAATAAAATTACGCTTCTTTGATCATGTGACACCAGTGAAGCGTCGACTCGATTCGGTGACGATTGTTTTAGCTTCGGTCACTAGGAGGTCACATCACTCGTTATTGAATTTCTGATGCAGAATTTTTGTTGTTGAATTTTTACAGATGACATTTTTGCAGCTAAGTAAAAACATGTGTCAAACATAGTTTCACAGAATAAAAATTATATGTCATAAATTCAACGTCTGGAAAAAGTTACATTCTGGTGACGCTGTATTTCTTCCATATAATGTGCTCTGATCACACATCAGTGCGTTTTCATGTAAAAGTGTAATCCTTAATCTGTTTTCTCACCCTAGAGGTCTCGTTGGCTCTCTTCCTCTCTCTTTAGCCTTCACTCACATCCATCACCACGAATGGCCGGTGGCCTGAAACAGACCCGCCGTCCCATAATGGATGGTTCCGATTAGCCGCCTCTATGTATGCTTGACGGAACCATGGCGAGTTGACTACCGTGAGGCTGGTGATTTGTAAGGTCACGTGTGGTGATACAGTACAGGGGGAGGATATTAGGAAGCATTCAAAGTCCCAGGAGATCGATGTTTCCTGCTGACGCCACCATATCTGTAGGCAAATGCACACGTATGTCTGCCTCAGCCCTCCCCTCCTCACGCCCCTCCCATCTCCAATGCCACGGCTCCTGCACAAATAACTTCCATCCATCGATCTGGCGTTCCTCCTCCATTCCCTTTCCTGGCTGCTGTCAAGGATCTCCTTTAAGGAACTCCCTTTCCCTTTCTGTTTTGCTTCTCAGTTACACAAACTGCTCCGGTGAGAGCGCAATTTTATCTCAGTTGATTTCACACACGGCATCGGCGAGGAATTCTCTAGATTTATTAGAAAGTGACAAAACAGAAAAGGGTGGTGGTGGTGTCGGGGAATGCTCTCCAAAACTTTGAGAGCTTGTTAAGACATAACAAAATTTGAAAAAATGTCAGTGTGAAACATGAATTTCCATATGAATGTCTGTGTTTCTCATATCCACTGACAGAGCCTCCGTGGAGGCTTCACACCAGTGTGCAATGGAAAAGGAAGGTATTTGAAATTGCTGCTGGAGAAGAATCATCTCTGATTAAGAAAAGCTTTTTTCCTTTCTTCTCTGTTGGGATGAGGTCTCATTTGCACACACCTCCAAACTTTCTTACATTATCTCACATAATTCAGCTGATTCCAGTATAAATAAAAAACCCTCGGAGGGGGTTTTGAGCTCCACCTGAAAGCATCAAATTAAAGATAGCTGTGTTTGTTCTTCATATGACCTCAGATATTTTAGAAGGTGTGCTTTTTCTTGCTTGTTGAGCTTCTAATCCAGGCTTTGTTTGCTTGTGATGCATGTGTGTGTGTGGGTGTGTTTACGTGCGATGACTCAGCTCTTTTCTTTACAATTTAGATGATCAATAAGCTTGTCATGTAATCCCCAGTAATGGATTTGTTCTCATAAAAATGTAAAAAGGATTAAAAGATCACACGAGATCAACACGGGGTAAACTCCTCCTAAAGGTTTGCCTTCTCTCCGCGTGGAGGCACCAAACCGAGGAGGAGTTTATTTATTGCAGACCCATGTAGCGCCTCTCCATCCTGCTGATTCAGGTTTGTGTTCTGGAGCATGAATTAGAAAAGCTCATATCTCATTCCCCAAACATTTATCCATCTATCCCTGGCCAGTGTAGTGTGTGTGTTTGTGTGTGTGTGTGTGAGAATCATCTGTTTCCACCAAATGCCCAATCCGAAGCAAAAGGTTTCCATTGGATTTTGTGACCGTGGAGCACAGCCTGAAGGGAATCCCCCACGTCCTTGATCCCATCTGTGATTGCTGCTCCGTGAAGAGCTAAATGGAGAGAGACAGAATTTTAGGAAGGGTAGAAGAGACATGCCCAGCTGTTCTCGGAGTCTGAGGAATTGTGCCGCTCTTAGCTCTATAGTCCACGTTTATCCTCCTGTATTGTGCCTTCCCGTTGTAGCTTCATTCACATTCTGAATGTCTCCTGCCTCAGCCGTTTAAAGACAGCGAGAAAAGTCTCAGACCATCCTGATCCCCTGGTTTAATCTGCTGCTTGCTAACAGAGTCAGAGGTCAGCGTTGTAGAGGGATTAGTGAATGGACCTATCAGACACAAAGCTGGATCTTCTCCTGCAATAAGATGACCCTAAACGTTTCTTAGAAAGACAACCAGTTATAAAAAAAACCCACAAAACAACCAGTTTAGTGAATTCCATGTAAATATAAAATTCTATGTAAATAATGATAGTTGTGTGAAAGCAAAAACTTCATACTTTAGTAAATGACAAATCCTGGCAATGGCAGGCCACCCTATATATGTGCACATATAGTCTGGTCACAGCCCATAGACAGATATCAGTCATGGGGTGGAGTCTGTGGTTGTCTTTCAAACTGTGCCTGCATGCTATGGGTATCGTTCTTCCACCTCTGCAACATAGCCCGTCTCCGTCCATCCATCACTGACTCCACTGCCCAAACACTCATCTTTGCCTTCGTAACCCCTAAACTGGACTATTGTAACAGCATTCTTTACGGACTTCCCTCTTCAGCCTTACAAAAACTTCAACACATCTAAAACTCAGCAGCACGTTTACTCAGCCACACTCGCTCCAAGAACCACACAACTCCAGTACTCAAGCAACATCACTGGCTCCCAGTTCCATACCGGATCCATTACAAATTGCTCCTGATCACTTACAAATGCCGCAATAACCTTGCACCATCCTATCTGACGGAACTTCTCCATCACCATTCACCTTCTCAGCACCTCCATTCTGCTGACTCCAACCTCCTTTCCCCTTTTAAAACAAAACAACGCACCATGGGGGATGGAGTCTTTGCAGCCGCTGCCCCCACACTTTGGAACTCTCTCCCACTAAACATCGGGAATGCCGTCTCTCTTTCTACTTTTAAGTCACCGCTTAAAACCCACCTCTTCAAATTGGTCTTCTCTTAAGATCAACCCAGCATCCCACAGTCGTTTCACTTTGTTTCAATTTTGTCTCATTACGTGTTTATTGCATTTCCTGTGAAGCGTCTTTGAGTGACCTATAGTGCTATATAAGTTTGATGTATTATTATTATTATTATTATTGGACAATGAACAGATCGTCCTCACTGGTATGATGCCAGTCAACAGGGCAGTTCGCCTAACACAGAAGAAAAAGACGCACATAACGTCCTTTTCTAAATAAATGACTTAAGTACCTCTATCTACTCTTGACTCAAAGAAAGCTCAAGTCTAAATAGTCCAAAGTTAATGCCAAAGCCATTTCAAATGAGTCGCCGCCATCTTACTTGTCGCGCTCCATTGTATCATCCTGCCCATCAAAACCAATAGAGAGCTGTGATAGGCATGCTGCTCAGGCTAATGGTAGCCCTGCTGAGGCTCCTATGGAGTGTGGCTAGATCCACCTGCTACCGTCTGTTGAGATTTCTAGGCTAGCAATGACGTACGTTTAATCATTGTACCTGTCGCTCTGCCTCCTCGGTGAATGATCGTGTGCAGCCCTGAAGTTTGTGACCACCTTGATTGTTAGCTATAAAGTGCTGACCTCATCCATCTAAAATGGGAGTGTAACAGGTGCGCTCAAACTAGGAGTATAAGAAGAAGACGAGTCATGCACAGTAAGTTGATAAATAGAAGAATGCATTGTCACATTAGCACGCTTGGGTATTTTATTTTATTGGGTATTTTGCCGGCGTTCCTATAGATTAACTGCATTTTTGATGCCACCCAGGCTCGAAGGGAAACAAGGACGTAACGACGTCCCAGAAAGTAAAAGGAATGGGCTTACTGTTTGGATGTTGCAGATGGCGTAGAGGAGCGTGGGAGCTCTGGAATCGCCCGGTGTGAGTGACGAGCCGTTGCAATAAAACGGGTTGAGCTGTGGGTGTCCGAACTGAACTGGATCAATGGTAATGGCCAGGGAGCCACTGGACGGGGTGAGCATGGACGCTCTGGGCGCAACGGTGTGACGAATTGAGCCGCTGCGCTGGAAACGTAAAAATTCACGCTACCGAGCAAGGTACCGTAAGATCCGATGCAAGTGGAAAACGCCTAGACCACGGACAGAGCTTAAAAGCTACGATGACCGAGCACGGACTCTTGTGAAGGACTTCATGAAATAGGGTGTGTGTGTGTGAGGAAGTGGAGTACAGGTGTCTGGTGCAAAGTGGATGGCTGGAGGACTGGAATTGTGACACTGTGGCTTCTTAGAGGTTTGAGAAATAACTTTTGGGTCGCTCTGGTTTACTGGCTTCAGTTCTTTAAGCAATTCTGACCCTTTTTTTCTGCTGGTGTTGATTTACAAATGTCGACGCTGCTGCGTTAGCTCGCTGAAGACTGGGCAACCTCACAAACTCACAGATTGTAAACAGCAACTACGTCCCGCTTTTTTTCTTTTGAAAAGGAGAAAAACTGAACCCCCCAGCTGCCTGAGAAGGAAATCTGTTGTATAACCTTCCTTCAAAGATGATGAGACAGACTGTTTTGTGATTATTTCACAGTAGACTTATTACAAATTGCACCTTTAAGCATGTAAACATCATTTCTACAGAAGCGCGCTTCAAAATGAGCCGAAACGTCCCGAGTTCGTTGTTTAAATTAGCCAAAGCAAAAATAATGCTAGTAAATACATTTTACCAACTTAAGAAAAGCCTATTACATAAAATCCACATGCAGATCCTATCAAGGTCAAAACTGACAGACTCTACAAGTAAAAAGCACAACTCTTACAAAACTTCTTTGTTTGCATCTCTGTAAAATCGCTGAAGTAAGGTGCTGTCCTTAGTGGGATCTTGTAAAGAAAATCTACTTCACCTCCTTCCTGTTTTACTCTCTTTATTAGTCCAGCAAGGCGGCTTTCACTCCAAAATGACTTTTAGTCCTTTTTTCATTATTCTGTTGATCGAAAAGACTAAACAAGGCACAAAATATTACACATAGACCAGTGACGTGTCCAGATCTTTTAAAACGGGGTGGCCCAGGTGAGGCACAACTTTGTGCATGGGTGGCACCAATGGTTATGCTTTATTTTTGTTTTACCCCCAAGCCTTTTATGGACAATGAAAAGCCTATTTAAAGGTAAATTAGTGTGCTGGCACCTGGGGTGGCAAATCAGATTCCAAGGGTGGCATGTGCTACCCCAGGCCACTCCCTGGACACGCCCCTGCCATATACCATTCTCTTGGGTGAATTCTAAAGAAAAGAGAATTATGTGCATGAGTTACTGACATCAAACCAAGTTAGAAAAATGAGGAATTGTCAATCAGCAGGGGACACTAATCATTCAGCTGGCTCCCTTTTGAAATATAACTCATCAGTGAATTTTGAAGAACGGTATAATGACTTTGAGCTCCTTTGTTCTGTTGGATCCTCTGTGCTTAGGGTATTTTTTGCAGAGCTCTATATTTCTCAAATGTAATATCCTTTTTTTTCTCCGCCTTCTGAGCCTCCCTTAAAACATAAATCCACTCTACACTAGCGTGCTCCTTAGTCCGAAACGATTCCGCCGCCTCGCAGATTAAGGCAGAGTGATCCAAACAACTTGGCAACGCTCTTCCTGACACTGCACTGATTTGCAAACTGATTACTGTGAAGAAAGAGAAAAAAATAACTGGTGGATCTGAAGAGGTGTCTTTTTTTTTCTTTAAAAAGAAGCAAATAACAGCAAGATGAAAAAAGCAGAGGCTGGCAGAGGAAGAGAGAGAAGACAAAAGAGTGGACGGGATGGGAAAAAAAAACGCAGAAGCCTCGTTGCTGATTGGAATTATGCAACCCGAAAGACGGGGAGAAAATTGGGAATGGCAGGGGATGGGATAGCTGCTTTTTAGCTACTTTTAGACAAGCAGTGGGAAGAAAAACAGCAGGGAGGGAAAAGAGAAGATGAAAACTCTCATGTTTGGAAAAAAAAAACCAACTTAAGCTAAGACAATTTGATATTTCTGCAGGAGTGTGAAGGATTTAGTCTTTTTAAAGGCTCTGGGGCAAGACAAGGTCAAAAGCATTAAGGCGTCAACAACACAGAGACAACACTTTGCCAAAAATAAATGTCACGGAAAAGACGACGATCCCATGTTGCTGTCTGGGACTTGTGCATGTGTGTGTGTGTGTGTTTGCGTGTGTGTGTGTGCGTGTCTGTGTGTGTGTGTGTGTGTGTGTGTGCATGTGTGTGTGCGTGCGTGCGTGCACACTCATTCACAGGCCCGCAGCCAGCCTCTCGATGCGGGGCCAGGCTACAGCCCAGAGAGCTCAGGTAATTTGACGGATCGTGCCACTCAGGCTGGTGACGCTCGAAGCCCTCCCTTGCTAGGGATTGTTTCCCCGAGCTTGTTTTGCCAGGCTGGCACAGCGACTGAAGATGAATAGCAGCTTCGTCTTCCCACCCTGCCTGTCTGTGAGCCGTCCTCGCTGCTCCAAGGTCAGCCAGCTAAAGAGTTGAGGAGAATAGGAATGCCGCCATGGGAGGGCTGCTTGGCTGACTTGAGAGGGGAGGAGGAGGTGGATGGGGAGGCGGGCTAAGGAGACAGATGTCAGGAATCTTCAGACAGGTGCATGACTCGGGTTTGAGCAGATCTGCGTATGCCCCTTGTTTGTCCTGTGAATTTGATAGTAATGTATTAAAAATGTAAGACACATCAGAGAGTTTTAGTTTACTGTAAGATGCAGCGTGCTCTTTTCTTCGCCCGCCTGCAGTGGAGTGTATCGGCTTTGCTTTGCTGTCCACAGTTTGACATTTTTTTGTCTTTCCTCAATGCCCCTGTCAGATGAGAACCTGCTGACCCTAATCAATAACAAACTGTGTATGGAAAATATTTCAGAAATTTTTTTTGGTAATAAAAATGCTCTGCCTTTTGAGAGAGTTCAGTAAACCTGAGCAGTTAAAACACAACATGTAACCACCCCTCACCCACCCACCCACACACGCACGCACGCACGCACGCACACACGCACACACACACACACACACACACACACACACACACACACACACACACACACACACACACACATAGAGAAAGGGAAAACGGTGAAGAACATGACGATTTATCTACAACCCAAACCCACAGAAGGAGGATGATTCAGAGTGGCAGAAGCTGCTGGGATGACAGCATGAGCACGGATGTCATACAGAAAATAAACAAGTGTGCAGCTGCTAAAAACAATTTCCTAAACAGTTTGACATGGTTAGTAAATTGTAAATAACAAAAAATAATGCAATAATTAATCAAAGTGACAATATGTATTTTTACCAGTAATTTCTGGAAATATCTATCGAAATGTTGTGAAATGAATAAAATGATGTCCAGTTTTTGTAAAAGACAGGTGGTTTTGTAACATATCATCATAAAAGTCAGGTACATAGGGCGCGGGTGGTCTTTGGGGGAGTGCCATATCAGATGCCGTGTTTCCTTGGCTGGCTGGGGTCCTGCGCCTGTCGATGACGTCACACTAGACGGTTAGCTGGACGTACGACTTATCAAAGTTGCAATGTTCAAAAACATTTAGGCAGTAAGAAACATGAATTTAATAACAAAACTGCTAAACTCTTTCCAAAACATATGTGAAAGAACAGAATCGAAAAAGAGACGTAATATTTTTTGACAGAGTGATATTGTCATAGTATGATGACGTCATTGGCAGGTGCAGGACTCCGAGCAGATCCGGAAACTACAGCGCCAGAAAACTGCGATCAGCATTTCATTCTCTCCATGCAATAAACTAAAGGACCATCAAAGTCTGAGGAGTTACGCAAAGGTTGCATGCTTTCTGCTCCACAGGTGACAACATTTCCCGTTATGTTTTCACTAGCGACAGTCACAGGGATATGGTGTAAGACTACCCTGAAATGTATGTAATGCCCCCTAGTGGCAGGAGGCTACACACTGCCACTTTAATATTAGAGAAGAAATTCAAAATTGCAAATTAGACTAGATCATATTTATGATTTTCCCTTTTATAAAAAAAATGTAAAACCTTTCTTGAGGGGTTGTGAGCTCTTTTTGCTCTTAGCTTTTTATCCTGTCCTGTCCTGGCAGTGGAAGCAGACAAAATATTTGATCTGGTTGTCAGAACATTTTTACTCTCTAGCAAGAGGGATGTGGAATATTCCTTCTGTTGTGCAGTTGCCTTCATTATGTTTGCGGCAAGTTAGACAACATTCACTTACGTACCGGAGTGGATAGGCAGGGAGAGAAGAGACGTACAACCAAAGAGGGAATTTTTTCTCCCTCCCTCTCTCTCTAGCCTCTTTTATAAGACAGACCATCGTGTCATTACAGAGTAATAAATCCAAATTTGTGGGTCTCGTAAATGCGGCAAGGAGCAAAGGTGATAAAACACGATTCTGATGCGCTTAGCCTCGTAGCAATGTTGCCGCATGAACCCCTCGCCTCTGACAGCTAAACGCGTGTCAGCCCCGCTAATCCCTTTGGAGCGACTGTGGAAGGCCCCCCCACAAAAGAGGGTGGTCGCGTTAGTGACGTGTACTGCGCGCCGAGTGCCGGCCGGAAGGGATATAAACATGGCCTCTCACTAGTATCTTTCAACCACCTACAACATGGCAAACTGGACGGATGGTAGAGCTTTTGGCCGTGCGAGCAGACGAACAGATTAGTCGCCTTCTTACGGGGACGGTGAGAGACAGCCAGCTATTCGACAGAGTGGTGAAAACACTGGCTGAGCGCGGCGTCGAGCGGGACAAAAAGCAGGTCACATCAAAGCTAAAGGTCCTGACTAAGAAATTTCATCAGTCTGACGTGTCTTCCGTCTGACGCTGAATGCGCGACCCTGTACGTCACATGCGGGGGGGCGCCCAGCGGCCTCCCTTTGTCCCGTCTTGGTTTGAGAGGTGCCTGATGGCAGTTTATTCTAGCTTCAGCTTTGCTACTATAAATGCCAAAATCCTCCCCAGGGAGCCGCGGAAAATCCCGTTTTGCAAACGCTATGGTCCTCTAAAAACAGCCTCTCTCCCTCTCTCTCTCTCTCTCTCTCTGAATAAAAAAGATGGAGCCTTTTTTCATTAAATGCCATCTTATCTTTTCTTTTGCTATTTATTACAAAGTATCTTCCAAATAAAAATATCTAGCCACAAGCATGTTTAGAAATAACAGAAAACACCTGTTTCTCAGCATGCTTCTGCACTGATGATCCATTTTTAATTAAAAACAACTTTATTGAATTTAACTGACCTATTTTGGAGTTTTCTGCAGAAATAAATGGAGCAGTTTCGTGTTTCAGTAAAGATGAAAAATGTACTAAGTGTTTTTCTATTTACATGTGTTGCTGAAGAAGTTGGTCTAAGACACTTAACAGTTTTGCCTAATCGTTCACCAGCCAGGCGTAAACATGATGTAAAAAAACCTATCCATTACTCGTGTGTGTTGCTTGCTTTAAATCCATTTATACTATTTCAGTGGGATTTAAATCTGGGCTTTAACTCTGATTCCATAACCCAAGCCCTCTTTGATATAATGCATAATTCATTTCCACCATCAAGCTCCACAGCTGCATGGTATGAGTTTGTCTTCTTGACCAACTTTGATTCATCTCTCTTAAGCCTTTTTCCCCTAAATGGTTTGGTCCGAGCCTTAAAGTTTACTGGGTTAGTTTTGCTGTAATGTCCTTGTTGAAGGTATATTTATTTGACATGCCACTCATGTCTTGCTTTTCAAGCACCGGCTGCCACTTTGAAAGTTAGTGAATGAATTTCGAGGCTCTCTGGAGCCGTTTGTAGTTATTTATTTATCTCAGGGCCTAGCTTTTAGAGAAACCCAAAGACCATTAGTGATCTGCTAAAGTTAGACATTTAGGTTTATTTGAAATAAGTTGGAGATCCTTCATAAACCCCGTTCCATTGTTATTCACAAAGCTGTTTTAAAGGCTTTAGAAAGCTATTTTGGATCTTTGTACGATGACAGTTAGTCGGAAAACACCTGAGCCTTGTAACAAAGGATATAATTAAAATTCTACCCTTTCCTTTTTTCTTTGTAGATAAAACAAAATAAGTCTTGGGCAAAATCTGCAGGCTTGGAACCAAATAAATCTGGAGAATTGCAGCGATGTTTTAGTGAGAAAACTTTACTTTGTACATAAACGCTGGCTGGAACCGAGTCTCTCCAGAGCAGAGTTTGGAGATAAAGCACACTACCAAACCATATTTACTGTGTTATGATTTAAATCCGGTCCTCAGTGAAACTGGGACCAGTTAGAAGCTTTGAACCATTTTACGGAGAGAAGGATTTGAGGGGAAAACCCAAAGCTGGAAAACACTTCAGAAGTTTTTTAAAGCACATAGTGCTAATGTGACATTTCTGGGACAGTTCTTCCCAGCTAAACAGCATCGCTAACCCTGATGCGTTCCCTTACTGTCATTCTCTCTCTTTCTTCTGCATCACCTGTGGTACTAAACTCGCTCCTCTCATTTCCTCCTCTGAAGCTGTGATTGGACTTCTCGCTTTGTGGTCGGAGTCTCCTTTATTCCTGCTGCATCCGATTGGGAGAGGAGAGCGGCTGTTTGAACTTTAGCTTCTTTGTAGTTATTTACAGTTTTTTTTACAGACGTTAGGACCCATTTCTCGATACTTAGGTCACATTTGCAAAACTCTACATACAGTGTGCACAACGGAAGTCTATGTGGGCCAAACTGAGGATCAATTATCATTGCTTTGGCACAAAATGCATTGAGTGACTACATCTCTCAAATGTCATGAAGTCCCTTCTCACTCAGACACAACTGCCAAAAATCATTGTATTAACAGGACATTTTGCACTTGCTTACATACTGTTCACAAAACTGTAAAACTTATGTTCAAAACAATGACATACTGCAAAACTGAGGCCCTGTCCACACGTAGCCGGGGATCTGCCAAAACGTGGATATTTTTCTATGATTTGGCCTGTCATCCACACGAAAAAGGAGTTTTTTCACACGAAAACAGATTTTTTTAAAAACTCCGGCCAAAGTGAAGATCTGCGTTTTCTCCATTTTGGGTGTCTGCGTGTGGACGGACAAAACCGGAGTTTTAAGGTTTGCAACGTCACTTTCCGCGACAAAAAAATGCTGACATCACGTGTGCGACCTGTGTTTACACTAGCCGAAAGCATGGATGCCCTCAGAGCTGCGCTCGCTTTATCAATTCTCCAAGCGCTTTTTGCTTGTTTGTTTTTGCAAGCGGAATTACTGCTCCTTGCGGAAGACCACAGACGAAGGACGAGGTTAAGAACGGGGGAAGTACTGCCGCCTACAGGTCTGGCATGTCCTTAACAACGTATTTATCCGGGTACGTGTGGTCAGAGTTTGTTTTTAAACGAGGTGGTGTGGATGCAAGTTTTTGGAGGGGCGGATATTCATTTAAAAAAAACAGCTACGTGTGGACTAGGCCTAAATATGACATCAAAATCCAACAGCAACATGTTATTGAAACATAAATGCAGTTTAACCAGCCACAGCTGACTCTAATTGTAGATGAACAGCTGCACAGGTGTTACACTTTCAATGTCATTATAAAAGTAGTCAACTGCTGAATAGGTTTGTGTTGTGATGTAAACATGGACCCAGCCAGAAATTGAGTCACTTTTCCTCCCACCCTACTCTCCATTCCTCAACCCCATAGAGGACCTCATGGCGGTGGAAGGTGTACGACCATCATCCACATGATCAAATGTCCCTTCTGGATGCAATGTATGCTGGATGCCTGGACATATCAGCAGTAGATTGCCAGGGCGTGCCAGAAGATTCTTTCCTAGGTGTATTGCCCTAGATGACATAAGATGTGATGTGGATGAGAACCTGTGGCCAAATGGAGAAGACCGAGTAGATTAGCATATTGAATCTGTATCAGTGGATGTTGTGTTTACAAAGTCTTGTGTTTTGGAAGTACTTAGTGCAAACAAATACCATTAAAAATAAATTAAAAATAAATGAACAACATGAAATATTGACTAATTCTGCTTGTCTGATTCATTCCAGTAACATCTATTGGAAGTATGAACAGAGATGTGTCCTTGTTTTACACAAGAAAATGTAATGCTACATGTTAGTGTTTTTTAGGTCTTTGTTTTGTGGGTGACAAAGTGTGTTTGTCGGCTGTCAACCTTTCACTAGTGTTCTGGAGGGATGTGTTTATTTGAGACCTGAATGAAGTGTTTTGGCGGTTGTAGTGCATTTTGAATGTGAAATGAACTGTTTTGCCAAGCTGAAACTCAGTTAGGAGAACTGTGTGAAGTGTCTAGCAAAAGTGACATTAGTATTGAGAAATGGGTCCTAACGTCTGTAAAAAAAACTGTAAATTTGCTGAAACTAACCTGAATACACAGCAGTTTTTTACTTTTTTAACAGTATGGAGGTATTTTTAATGCGCTCTATATTTTTCCTGTAGCACCTGACATCGAATGTTTTATTCTAGTGATTGTGATAAATCAACTTTTGGCTATTGCAGTTTGTTTCTACACCCACACGTTTGTGTGTGTGTGTGCGTGTGTGTGTGTGTGTGTGTGTGTGTGTGTGTGTGTGTGTGTGTGTGTGTGTGTGTGTGTGTGTGTGTGTGTGTGTGTGTATGTGTGTGTGTGTGTGTTTCTGCATAAATGAGTCTCACCAGTCAAAGTACTGTATGAATGTCACCAGATCATCTCTTTGTGGATGTGGGTGAGTAAGTATAGCTCAGAAAAATCAATCTCTCGTGCCACAAGGGTAACACAAAACCACTCTTTTTTTTCCCTGTGTGTTCAAAATTCTTTATTTGTAAAGCTTATCCTGCAAATCATGCTCTCTAAAAAACATTGGGTTAAAAACAACCCAAACCCAGCCACTTGGTAGGCAGTGGTTACATGCAACACTGGGTTATTGTAACACAGAAACTGGGTTATGCAGTCAACCAAATGAGTATATTTTGAAATGACCGTTTGTGAAGATGATGCGGCATTTTTTGAGAATTGTCTTAAACTTACCAGATGGCTACATTTTGACCCCGACATTTGGTCAAAGCTACCAAACCTATGATCCAACAGAACTGCTAAAGCTTTGAAGTTAATTAAGGAACCTGAAACATTGCCAACCCAACTCCTGGGTCAAGGCTTTTGAACCAATATTGGGTTGAATTAAAGGGATACTGTCCACTTTTGGCTTGCTTTTAGCACACCCTTGTGTCCGTTGGTAAAAGTGAAATTGAAACGTATCGCCTCGCTGCATGTTCATCTTTTTAACACTTTAATCTATCCGCTGAAATGTCTCCTCAGCCTTCATTAGTTTCTACAGGAGCGGTTCATCACTAAATCAAAAAATCAGCTGTGTTTATGGTCTAAAACATGCTGGAAGCGTGCTGGAAGCAGACCACAGTGCCAAGCATGTCAGCTCCACTTTACTAAGCCCAACAGGTACTGGACTGGCACTCTGAAGTTGCAAATGCGGTATTCTGGCCACAGAGGGCAGTGGGGGTCTGAGTGACATTTCATCAACCCTGTAAAGCAGGGGTGGGCAATTATTTTTTCCATGGGGCCACATGAGAAATAGAAAATATTGTGGAGGGCCGCAGGCCAAAAGGCTGAAGTCAATTATGCATAATATTAATGGTATTTCTTTATAAAAAGCAGTAAATACCATTGTTTCTTCAAGCTGGTAAGAGTAGACTATATGTTATAAATGAGCAAAAAGGAAAAAGTGAGGTTGGCTTACAAAAATGTGATTTATTCAAATTTCCCAAGGCAATGGTAAACAAAGTGTGCACATTTGGTTTTTGTTAAACATTTGTGACTTATATTAGTTAACAGTTTCAGTCACATTCACTCCAAAACACATTCTGAGTTTCAAATATTGTTGGACAGAGGTTCTTAGCATTCTACAGACACACAGTATCGTCTGTAAAATAAAATCACTGAACTGTGATCTTGAGAAAGAGGTTTAAAAAAAGTCTCCCAGTTCACTGCTAGTTGCCTACATTTGTGGTCCAAACACCTTATTTTGTGTTTTTAAGCAATTTTTTTCTTATTCAGTGAGAGAAATCTAGTCTCTGCTGGGCTTTAACGAGTGCATCAAAGTCAGGTTGGATGTCTGAGGTGGAGAAGCGAAGCACAGCTGACAAATGATCATCAGTGAGAGAGGATCTTTACCTGGATTTTGTAAACTTCATCATTGAAAATGCTTGTTCACAAATGTAGGTAGAGCTGAAGAGAACCAACATCTTCTGAGCATGTCTCTTCAGGTTTGGAAAGTCCTCCTTAAGAGAAGAGTAGAAATCCAGCAGAGATCCTGAATCTCTGCTTTCGAGTCCCAAACCCTCTTCAGCACTTTCCCCAGGCTGAGCCATCTGACAGCTGTGTGGAGTCCTCCACAAGAGCCACAAACTGTCTGTGATTCATCGCCCGCGCCCTGATGAAGTTTATTATTTTAGTAACAACATCAGTAACATGGTTGATTTTTAGCACTGACTTGCACAACACATGTTGGTGTATAATTCAATGCAAAAACACCTATTTTTGATCTGCATCGATTTCTGTCACTTTATCTTGCATGCGTTTCAAAAGTCCGACATTTTTCCCTGTAAAGCCGGACGTACACTGTGCGACTTTTTCACTCGCAGCACTCAGCTTCAGCTCAAACTGTACGACTTCCTCGCAGGGCAGATCTCACGAGCCATGTGCTCACACTGTACGTCTGGTAGCAACACGTCAGCCCTAAAAATGTGCTAAAAATAGCAGTTTTTACTCAACACGTTAGACTTTTTTGTCTTGTTTTGCCTGTTGTCCTTCGGGAGTGCTGCTGGAGGACACACAGGGATTTATGGGGGTTGGATGAGGAAAACGAAATAAAGAAAGTAAATCTGTGTTTTGTGATCAGTTTAATTTGACATGAACACGACAAACACGCTTTCTTGACAATCTTTGTGAGTAAAAAAAACGTGTAGAAACAAAAACGAACAGCGTGTGTTATTAGGGAAATAGCGAGCGACAAGCGTTGATGCAGGATTGCGCGCGCATGCGCCGTGAGTGGTTCTGATACTTTTTGGGTCGCAGCTGCTCGCAGCGCCGCTTCAACAGTGCGATACCCTCACGAGGGACGAGCGAAATATTAAACACACCAGAGTGCGACCTCACGACTGCTGATCGGCGGCTGGTCACGTGGTGTTAATCGCCTCTCGTAACCCCCTGTACACTACACGACCGCTCGGCGCAAAACTCGCCCCGATGTCGTGGCTTCTCGCACGACTGGAAAATCGGCTCAAAAATGTGAAAAAGTCGCACAGTGTACGCCCGGCTGTGACAGTCTCTCCCATTTCAATCCCAGAGTGTCCATGCACGCATTTACCTCTGTAAAAAGATCACTCCCTGTCGTTGTCCCTCTCATCGACCGCATTGCTGCCCGCTCCTCTGTGAGCTTGAAGTCCGTTATCCCCGGACAAATACGAGCAGCTGGGCTGTGTCCCGGACATCACAGCTCCCGTCTAATGAGAAAACGTCCAAACTTGCCACTTCACGTTGCAGCTGAAGCTCCAGGTTCCCCGCAATGTCCTCGATCCTCCTGGTCACGGTTCGCTGTTTTTAGCTATTTTGTGGGATATCACAAAGCTGGTCCTGGTTGCTGCATCCCTGGATGTGTGAAGCTTAGTAAAAAAGCCTTGCTGCTTTTGCAACTTTGCTAGCAAAGCTTCGGATGTCCGTGCCCTCTCAGCATCAGACAAGTTCTTGTATTTTTCCGAGTGTTTCTTGTCGTAATGCCGACTCAAATTGTAGTCCTTAAACACGGCAATCTCCTCCCCGCAAACCAAACACACGGTTTTACCTCCGACTTCAGTAAAAAAAATACTTAGCAGTCCAATTTTTGTTGAAAATCCTGCATTCGGCATCTTTCTTTCTTTTTTTTTTTTTTTGCATGAGCGGACATTTCTCAGGCTACAATCACCATGTCAACCGCGGGCACTTGTTGCTATACGTATTGCGTCATTGTGCACGTAAAATACAACTTCAAAATAAAAGCAATGCAGCCTTAGCCCATGCATGAGGTAAAATAAGAAAATACATTTATTTTGTAATTTCCAATTAACCTTACGCGGGCCGGTCAAAGTCAACCAAAGGGCCGGATGTGGCCCGCGGGCCGTAAAATGCCCAGGTCTGCTGTAAAGGGTCGTTTTAGTACATACTGGCTCAAGAAAATGATTTAAAAATGTGAAAAAGCTGCACAGTATGCCTTTAACTTCAGCCTCGTCTCTGTCAGTGTGACCCAGGCAGCTGTGGCCATGTCGTAGCTCACCCCACCAGCATGCGAATGTGTGTGTGAATGGGTGAATTACTGATTGCATTGTGAAGCACCTTGGGGGGTTGCAGAAGCCTAAGAAGTTGCTATACGAATACAGGCCTTTTACCATTCACCATTTAACCCAAAGTTGTACTCAACCTTTAACCTGGCAGTTGGGTGATGAAAATAACCCAGTATTTCTTAGTGCGTGCGATTATTTTTTTCTTCCTCTGCCTAATGCAGGGGAAAACTGCGCTACATGTGGATGCAGCTCTTTCCACACTGCATACTTTATTTGCTTTTAGCAGACTACTGCTCAGGCACCTCTTTAATTAAAACGTGATTTCCCTTACACAACATTTGATTTGTGTCGGAATGGAGTTTATATAGCAAATGAATTGCTCTCCAAGTCAAGGGAGCTGTGTGAAACATTTGTCTCTGTTAGAGAGTGTTGTAATGTGAGCATCTCTGCAACCAGTAATGAGAAATTTACAGTTTTTTCCTCCTCCAGTGTACAGAACGAAAGAAAGAGTACAGGCCTCAACTTACCTCATCAAATTTCACTTCACCTCTGTCCCATTCGCTCTTTCTTTTAACTAACCTCCTCCTCTTCAATCTGCCCTCCTGCTGCCCAACCCTGCACCCCCCCTTGTTCAATCTCTGCACTGTCAGTTTGTGGCTCTCGCCTCTCCTTCAGTCATTGATCATGGTGGCAATAGCGTGGTGTTTGCTGGTCTGGAAATGCGCGTCTCGATGGGGAAGGAAAGGAGATCAAACACTTTAATTACAGCAGGCTTGTAGGTGGTGCCAGCTACAGGCAGCAGTCATGTAACAAGGACAGGTAGGAGCGAAATGCCGAGGAAAACACGACGGCATCAGAGCAAAAACCTCCTTAATCTTGATGCACTCGCGCATGTACATCGAGCAACATCATAAACACCCCGACACTCGAGCGATCGTACATTCAGGTGACATCGATGGGACTTGGATGTGCGTTGACTTATTTATAGGAGTGAAAATCAGTCGCTTGTGTGCATAAACGCACGAATACACAGTCATGTCACAGCTACATCTCTAACAAGCTTGATCAGTCAGTTGTCCGCTCAAAACGCAACACCTTGCAAGACCTTAAACGCAATTCCTATTCAACATTCATCGCCTCGCTGATTTATTTGTAGCGTCGGACCTGCAGAGAGCTACACAGAAAAGAGGAAAAAGCTGATACACTGCTACCATGATTGATGCCCTGTCTGGCTCATCCCGGTGCTGATTCAGAGCTCCAGACATTGTTGGAACCTACTCTCCACTTCACTGGGTTTTATGCCTACTGGGTAACGCTTTCCTGTCAGTTAAAACCCAGTCATGACTTCACACATTGTCAGTCAGCTGATTGGACGTTGGAGCTGCTCGGACTTTTCCGAAGCACGACGTTCAGAGAGTTGCGTACAGTCAAAAGGGGAGGTGTGTGACCTACAGGTCAGCACGTTGCCGTGGAATGTCTTCCAGCTTCAGTGGAAGCGGTAAAAGAATCTGACAGAATTTTCCTTTAAGAGCGGGAAGATCATGAGGTCAATGTAAAAAAAAAAGAAAAAAAAAAGACTAGAAGATAAAGTGCAGCCGTGCTGATTTCTGCTGCTACATAAAGCCTTCTGCTGGTGGGATTCCGCTTTAATTGTTAAGGCTTCTTTGTTTTTGGGGCTCGGCCTTAATGAGAAAATTAACTCACTGCAGATTTCAGTTAAGCCGATGAGATGAAGTGCTTTTCTTTCTAAAACATCGAGGCTTCTGGGCAAAATGTAATCAAGAACACCAATTCAGTCTTTTTGTTAGTGAACATAATTCATATTTTCACCAAGAACCACTGTAGGAGGCGGGGGGATTCTCTCAAAGGGCACAGTGAAAATGAAGAGATAATTGGACAAACGTGTGAAATATTACATGCAAAAAATAAAATAAAATAACCCAAAAAAAGTGTGCAGTTTATCATTTTAAAAATGTACAATTTCTGCTTTTCCTGCAGGAATGGCCCATGAGACATATCAGCTTTATGGCTGTTTGGTCTGGCTTGCACCACATACAGCGATTTTTTTCCCTATAAAAAGTGAGGTCTTTGATATGGCAGATCCATTTTTCAGAAGTGTTTTTCTTTGATAAACAAGGGCTTTTTTTCCACAGCGGGTGAGCGCTGGTGCAGGCTTGGACCTCACCCAGAGCAGGTTGGAAGGAGAGTAGTCAAAGAAATTATGAAGAAAAAAAGAGAAAAGGAGAGAGAGATAGAGGAACAGATGAAGTTGGAGGCAGAAAATAAATATTTATGTCCTGTAATATCTCTGCGTGACAGATTCTACATCATATTTGAATGCGGTACTACACCTCAACCATGAGGAATGTGCTAGCGGTGGATTCCACACCGCACCAATAAAGCACATTAGCAGATTTAGAAGGAAAGAGCAAAGGGTTGTGCAGGAAAGGAGGGAGGAGAGTTATGATAGATGAGAGGAAGAGAAACAAAACGAGCAAGAAGGGGAAAAAAACGGAACAAAACAAAAAAAAAAAAAAACAAACAAACAGAGGAACCGAGGGAGGAGATACAAACAAATCACCGGCAGGCAAGATTTGACATATTGGGTACTGCGAATGGGACGATGTACATCAAGCAGGTCGAGAAAGTGTACACAGGGAAAAGAAGGCAAAAGAATGAAAAAGAGTTTTGTGGCCTGTGAAGTGAAGGGCATGAAATGAATAGAGCCAGAAGGCCCAGTGGTGTGTGTCCTGGGGATATGTGAGGGCTGGATCAGGGACGGGGTGGGCTGAGGGAGCAAGGGAGGGTTGCAGGCTGGGTCTATAGAGCCAGCTATGGGGAAGAAGACACTGACAAGGCCCATTAACTTCCCAATAGAAGCCACCAGGATCACACAGGAAGGGGCAGCAGTTTGGGTCTGCACCGACGGGAATAAGAAGAGGGGCAGCTTCAGATGTAAAGCTTTGTTTTGGTTTCTCGCCAGAGAGCTTTGGACTTTTCTTGATGCTTGGAATTATCTTTTTCAATTTAAACCTTGCACACGCTAGATTCTATCCGCAAGGTTGAACTGCGTTAGAATGATTGTTGGAAACCCAGATGAATTATGGGTATTCGAGGCGACATAAGTTGAATTTAATAGTTTGTGTCTGGATCATGGATTGTATGTGTAAAATGGATGGACCCTCCGTCACGTCACCCTTAGGTTTCTGAAGAGCGTCACATCGTGGTAGGCTGTTGTTGGTTTAGCGTCCAGCAAACAGCAGAGGATGTGTCGGCTAGTAGAAGCTAACTGTTAGCATTAGTAAGTTCACAACACAGCCGAACTCCTCTAGGCTTGTTTTATTTGTGGAGATAAAACATCAGCGTTGCAGAGCAAACAGGGAAAATGGTTAAGTCGCATTGCTGTTAGCCAATCAGAGGCAAGATGTCCAAATATCAAGAAATAAGACTTTAAATCCTGTTGTTTGAAGCCGCTTTCTCCTCTGGCTGACTTCTCCATGCTGAAACATGAGCATCGGTGCTTTTCCCCCCAGAAATCGACTTACAAGGCATTCATTCCTAGAGACCACAGCAAATGTATTAAACATACATGTGAAGTGCCTCTTTAAGCATTTTTCTGAAACTTGATTTGTCCCTGAGCATTTGTTTTGGAATTACACAGCTATGTTCTCCTTTCCTCCACCTTGCATTTCTGCTGCAGTATTCTCAATCCCTGCTGATTGTTCACAGCAAAACTGTTGATTAGGCAGTAGCGACCAACGGTGCAGCACTTTATAGGGTAATACATCGATCTTTGATTTTTCAGTGTCAGTTTATTTGAGGTGATGAGTCCGCCCACTCGTTATGCATAACTTAATAAATGGTATTCATCCCTTTAGTCGTCTCAGTTTCTCATTACATGAACACGTGTCAGCTGACAATAATTAAACTTAATTAGCATCCAAGTGCCTGTAGTTTGGAGCAGGGAAATCTAAATAGAAATAATGATAGGTTAAGGGCACTTTACTAATTATGGTGTGCACAGGCGTGACCTTGCACCAGATTATCTTCACAATGAAATACTTACCCTAGCAACAGTTGTTGTAACAATCAATCTCTATTTCCTCCCAAGCTGATGGGATCGCTAATATGCTAAACTAATTGCCAATACGTAATTATTCTGATGATTTTGTGGGAGATCGCTTTCTCGAGTCCTCAGCTTCAGTTCCATGTTAGAAAAAGGAGAAATAGGAAGTTGGTTCATAAAACAGAAAACAAAGAACTGAAAGAAGATATTCCAGCCAAGGTAAACAAATGAATCAACAACAATAAGAAAACAAACTAAAATCCTGTCAATAACAAAGAGGGGAAAGTTTCATTCATACGGGACTAATTTCCATTCATTTGTAATAATTGCAGAACTCAATGGTAGTTTTAATCCCCAGGGATTCTGCAACGTCTTCTATTTCAATCTTCCTTACAGCATGAAAAATGAATGCAGCCAGCAGGGGAATCAATAGAAGCATTTTATTGTTGCTCTGCTGAAGCATGAAAGCTACAAAAATCCCAAAACACCTTCAGTCACGGAAAGAGGGCGTTCAATTAAAAGCATGTTTTAATTTGATGACGCTGTAATGGCGTTATAATCGTCGCATCGATATCTGGCAAACCTGGATCCCTTATCATTGTAGTTTCTGTTTGCATTTTTATGTTTGTGTGACTCAGTTTGAACCAAGCCCTGCATATTAAACTGTGGGCAAGCACTCAGCTCTCCAGAGCCAGGATACACACACACTCCAGAGCTGATTGTAGTTCCTCCTGGTCAGCGTGAAATGAGGGGGAGCCAGAGCATCTGAGTGGTTAGTGAACACAGTTAAACATCCAGGACTCAGAAAACAGCCAGATGTTTTCCTCAGCAGTTGGCGGACGATAACATTAAAACAGTGCCAGTGAGTGTTGGACTTCATACAGCAGGTGGTGAGCTGAAGGTCCAGCCGAATGCCGACGCTGCTCGGTTTCTTCGCAATGAGTCAGCGAAATTTGGCGTCTGCTGACAGATCTCTGCTATAATAAATTAGCAGTTAAAGTTGTGCTCCTGTGCGTTTGTGACTGTCAAAGTCTGCAGCAACAACAGACGCTCTTTAGTTTATCTGTGCAGTTTAAAATAATAAAAGTAAAAAGTACAAGTTTGTTTGTGCATGCTAGTGAGAATGCACAGTTCAGCTGGTGATGTGCTAGCATGCCAAATCAATTGAAGTGTCCTTCTTGCTACTCCTAAATGCACTCAGACAGACACAGAGTCTGCAGAGGACAGCCCTGAGATGCAGACTGAAAGTCAAAGTTTATTGCATAGAAAGTACATGGAGCGCTTTCTGTTCTGTCGATTTTAAAGACGGCTGTGCAGGTCAATGCTGCAGTGGAGCAGAGCCTGACAGAAGCCATAATGTGGAGGGAGAAACTTGCACAGCTGGGCCACTGCTTGTTGTGTCTTTTGTCACTAAAGAAGAATATGCAAATGTGTTTGTGTCCTGTACAAAATTAAGATGAAGCGGGCAGAGCAGAAGGGAGGAACCCTGGAAGACAAGAACTGCAGTTTTAGTTAAGACGGGTGAGAAGTGCTGAGTGGAACAAAGATGGATAATGTTGACTCAGCTTCCAAACAGGTGAGCTAAAACAAAGAGGTGTTTTCACACATGGAGCTCTGCAGCTTTTCAGGTATGATCCAAAGGGCCAGAGAGAACACAAACATCCCACTTGAGCCTTTTTACTACAAAATAAATCAGTTCAAATGGACATTTATGTTGATAGACATAAAAAATGTGTATTCCTGTAAGGTGTAAAGGTGCAATATGTAATAATGAATACTAACTGATGCTCTGTGGTCACATTTGGGTACTGCAGTAATTCTTTCTGAACAAAAGCTCACTTCCTTTCCACGAGTTTCATGGCTGTTGCCAGTTACGGATCAGCGCCAGAAGATGATGAGCGAAGACGAGTCATAAACAGTTAGTTGATAAGTATGAATGCATTGTCATATCTGGTGTTAGCATCCTTTGGTGTTTTAAGGTAGGGAGTGCTCATTATGGTAGTATGCCACCTGCATTAGAGGAGTTTGCTGTCTTGCTGTAATAATTCTGTATGACTCTTTCACTTCACACATACATTTCACTGTAGTATTGAGTTGTTGGTAATTGAAAAAGTATATATTTTTAAAGCCGACTATTTGCTTCTAATTGACCATTAGCATTGTTAGCTCAATGTTAGCCTCTAGCCATATCTGATGTTAGAGTATAACAAAAGTGTGTCCTGGCTTTTTAGCCGCACCAGAGTAGCAGTAGTTATGTTTTGTAGCTCATCACCACCAGCGTGTGAATGTGTGTGCATGTGTTGTAAAGTGGTAGTTGTAGAACTTTAGAAGATGCTCCATCAAACACAAGCCACTTACCATTTTGTTTATAAGAAATAACTTCTGGGTCGCTCCTGTTTATTGGCTTTGGTCCTTTAAACAAATCCAAAGTTCTTGGCCTGCCGGTGTTAAATTACAAATGGTGCTGCAACGCTAGCTGAGCAACATCACATGCTCTCAAACAATAAACAAAATACTATGTAGCTCTTTAATTTTAAAAGGAGAAAAACTGACTACCCCCCAAGCTAGCTGAGAAGGAAATCTGTTTCTGTATAACCTTACTTCCAACATAATTCAGACAGTAGACTATTTTGTGATTATTTAATCAAACACAAGTACTTACGTATTGTTCCTTTGGAGAGATTTTTAGCATATTACATTTCAGTAATCTGGAATTGCTTTTGGAACGATCTTTGTAGTGATATATTAGCAGACAACTACTTTCTTTGAAAAATGCTGTTGAACCCGACCTGCCCACCACAAAACAGCAGACAGAGACAATTAGCAACTGGCAGGTTAACATAGTAGAGCATTTAGCAGCTAATGAGCTAGATGTCCCCCCCAGCAGTTGGTAGAGGTATAAAAATAAAGACACCAAAGAATTAATAATTCATGTTAACAAGACCTTCATTCACTTTGCTGTGCGTAATAACTTAATGACAGGGTGCATGTTTTCTGACTGTTCTTCAAGGTCGTCCCAAACAAGAAGTCATTTGATGTGAGCTGTATTTGAGGGCATCATGATGGATACATATGTGATGAAATCATTCTTTTGTTTAGAACTGAAAGTTAAAAGGGTTATTTGGCTTGTATGCAAGTTAAACAAAAGGAAAAACAGACGTCTTTTACCTGAGATTGCTCGTGTCGTTTGAGGTTCTGTTGAAGGAGTCTGAACAGTTTTTAGAATAGATTAGAAAAGTCCTTTATTGTCTACAACAAAGATGAGGATGCTTCCACCAAGCCACCTAGCAACACAAGTAGGGGTAAAACAAACCTGTAGACAAACATGGTGAAATATGATTAATAAAGGTTTCAACGAACACAGCAATATAATTAGGCAGAAAATCTGGTCAAAAACATGCAATTTCATGCAATTGCTATATTATTACCTAATAAATATTTGAATCATAGTTTCACATTACATTATTATGATAATGGCGCAGACATTATAAAGCGCTTCTGCTGCTGCTTGTGCTCTCAGATAACTAAAGTTCCATGTAAATAATCATATTTATGGAATGATTTAAATGAAATAAAATGCGGAGTAGGCTGGTTAGGATTCAGTGAACTTTGACTCAGTGGCACATTTAAAGCTACGATTGTAAATTAGCAAAAGAAATTAGCTTAAAAATTTTATGCCTCCTGACAAAGTTCTAATAACGAAAGCAACCATCAGACCATTTGGTTGTCGGTCTCGCCGAACCGTTGCACTTACCTGGGTCCTCCATTCTTTACACACTCATGCATTTAGCAACAGAACACCACTGGTGTGAGAGAATCACTGCTCAGTAATATCAAAGAAGGAGAAAGAGCCGACTGCTACCACTTTACTTTTAGGACAAACTACCAGAGTCCCAAAAAGAAAAACACCATTTGATCGGCCACGCCAAGCTTCTCATACAGGCTAAATGTGAAAATAGGGGGATGTCCAGGAGGGGGAGGACCCAACCTTACCTGGATGTCCTATGTCTTATATATTCTGGAAGTTGTGCAAATGCAGGGATGGGAGTAGATAATCTGCTGGGGTGAGGCTGGGTTAGTGCCCTCAGACTCCATGAGGTTCTGTGATGCTGCTGCTTAGGGCCCTGGCAAGATGGGCTGGGGTCTCCATGCCGTGGGTGGCATTTTGGCAACAGAGGTGCCTATTGGGGCCAGTGGGGGAGCTGGCTCCCTGGAGGGCTTAAGTGCAACCAGCCATTCCTCCCCATCCCCACACATTTTTCTCTTCCTGCTCCCTCACATCATCACACAATCATGTACATTGGACCTTGGGGGTGGACAAGTCAGGGGGTGTAGGTATGGATCCCATTTCCGCATTCCTGTGTCAACCTGCCCCCCAATTTTATTTGCACATTAAACATTTCCACCAACGACATTCCACGCAAACACACACTTAGGGCCTTGGGAGTGAGCACATTCAACTGCATTTGGCAGGGGGATTTTTCAGCCTCATCCCGAGTGCCGGTGCCCACTTCCAATTTTAAACTGCACTTAGACACAGAGGGCTGTGGGTGTAAGTGGGGTGGTGTGGTGGCATCAGCTGGTGTAGGCCAGACGATGCCCGCACTGCCCGCTCATCACAGCCATGGAATACACCTCATCAAAACGTACTACCACTATACTGGAGCAAGTGGAGGGAGACTAGGGGTCTTAGCACACCTCTGTTGTCGCTTGGCTTCCTGGGGCTGGAGGCTAGGAGGGAGATCTGGCCATCTGGTTGGGGTCTGAGGTGGTGGGTTGCTTTGCTCAGCGTTGGGCGGGGGAGCCTGCTCATCAGCACCCCAGCAGAAAGGGTCAAACTCTGGGAACCGGTAATGGTTGTACCCCATGTGCAGCAGTACCGGGACCAGAGTGAATAGGGTGTGTATGGGGAGCATGAGTGGGTGTCCGGCGTGCATTTTTGTAAGTCTTTGGTTGTATGTGTACGTGTGAGTATGAGGGAGGGAGTGTGTGGCTGTGTTTGTGTATGACTGTATATGTCAGGTGGGGCCTTTGACTCCTCCCTTCTCCTGGGACTTCTTTTGATGATATAGATCTCCGTCTCCCCTCTCCCTGCCACATCTGGTGTGGAGTGCGGTGCCTTGGTCTGCCTGAGTGTTCGTGGCTCCCGGGTCAGGGGGTTTAAGATTTTTGGTGTCCGCCTGATAAATCCCGGCGGCTGCCTGGTGAGATCTGGGTCCCTGGGCTCTGCTGGGTCCCCGGCGGGGGTGGTCGCCCATGGGTCCCGGGTTGCTGGGTCCTGGGCTCGGTAGGCTAGGGGGTGGGAGGCTGCGGGCGGGCCTGTGGGCTTGCCGCTAATGTCTCCCGGGACTCTGCCGGCTGTTGGCCGGGGCAATCCTCTGCGCCTCTTCAGGGTGGCAGGGGCATTTCTGGTTGCAGTCTCCCTGGGGTCCCCGTGCCCTGGGGCAGCTTCTAGATCTCTGGGACTTGGAGCTCCTTACATCTCCTACACATCTTTGGGGGGCAGATCTGTGGCCCCTCACACTCTCTGTTGGGTGCTCCTATAGAGAAACCTTACACAAACAAGCCCATGTATACACACAGGTGCTCACATGGTGCTCTCATAAGCATGGACTTGCGCACGTTCAACACATGTCTTAAGACTGTGGTTGGCACTAAATGCACTGTGATTTATTATCGTGTGATTGTTCAGTAAAACAATGTTTATGTAATATTTCCTCATCAGGCTGATGCAGTGATTGCTTGCTCCTGTTGTACTGTTATTTGTTGTTTTTCTGTTTTTCTCCTTCTGCAGGTCTAGAAGCAGACTCTTGTTCATCATTGATTGCTTATTTTTGTGGAACCCCCCCCCCCCCCAACCCCCCACCCCACCCCCGTCTCTTCCTTTCTCTTTCTCTTTCACCTCTGTCTCCGTGTCCGGTCGGAATTACAACCATTCAAAAAACAACAACAATAAAGTTTTAAGTATCAGGCGTGACTGTCATGATCCGCCACGGCCTCCCTGACTGTGTCTCTCCTGCCCTGATTAGCCTTATTGTTCTCACCTGTCCCTGATTACTCTGCCCATGTGTTCCTGATTCCCTTGTGTATTTATACCTCCCTCCTTGTTGCTGTCTTTGTCGGTTCATTGTCGCTTGTGCATGTTCGTTCGTCCTGTTGCTCCCGTCCTACAATAAACATCTTTTTATTTTTTACATCCGTCTGCCTGCTCTTCTGCCTCCTGGAACCCACCACCACACATGGTCTGCCACCTCCACCCGCAGAACATGACAGAATGAACCAACCAAACCTGGACCTGTGGTGAGCTAACACCTGCTCCTGGAGGATTATTTTTTCTTTTTTGTCCCTTTCAGCTGTGGGAGATTTCTGGCCTGGAGTTTGTGTTTTCGGCGCATCCTACCTGTTCTCGGGGTGGTCGAAGTTCCTCTGGGAGATCCTGGCGCATCCTATTTGTCTTCGGGGTGGCCGGAGTCGTTCTCCTCCTGCTGTTTCGCCCCGTCCCATTCGTCTCCTGGAAGCCGCGGATCCTGGAGCCTCAAGGGAATTACACCCCCTACGCACGCCATTTTTCTCCGGGGTGGTAGGGCTGGTCTCCCCGCTCTTCTCCGGTGGATCCTGGAGCCTCAAGGGAGCTTCACCCCCTACGCACGCCATTATTCTCCGGTGTGGTAGGGCTGGTCTCCCCGCTCTTCTCCGGCTTCCCTTCACCCGAGCCTCCGCCGATGGACCCAGCAGATCGGGATGGCACCTGCTCTGATTGGATGTCGAGTACCTGCCGCCGAGCTGGGCTTCCACGCGTCGCTCCTGCTGCTCAACCATTTCCTGGTCCACGCCTGCAGGTTCTGTGCCTGCAGGTTCTCCACGTGGCAGTTCCTGCTGGGGCCTAAGCCTGCTGCTGCAGTTCCTGCTGGGTCCCACGCCTGCTGCTGCAGTTTGTCTCAGTGTTCCTCGTGTCAAGTCAAGTCAAGTCTTCGTGTCAAGTCAAGTCAAGTCTTCGTGTCAAGTCAAGTCTTCGTGTCAAGTCAATTCTTCGTGTCAAGTCAAGTCTTCGTGTCAAGTCAAGTATTCGTGTCAAGTCTTCATGTCCCAGTCAAGTGTTCGAGTCCCAAGTCTTCGAGTCCGAGTTTCCCTGGTCTAAGTTCGTGGACACGTCTGTTGGTCGTAAGACGGAGTGCCGCCTACTCTTAGAGGCCCCTGCTCCGCAGCCCTGGACTGTTTTTGTTCCCTGGTCTCGTCTTCCGTGTTCCCTGGTCTTGTGTGCCCTAGTCTGGTCTTCGTTCGTCCCTGTGTCTCCTGTGCTCTGTGGCTTGTGGGCGTCTGGTATCCGCCCCTTGGGGGGGGGGGGGGGTACTGTCATGATCTGCTCCGGCTTCCCTGACTGTGTCTCTCCTGCCCTGATTAACCTTATTGTTCTCACCTGTCCCTGATTACTCTGCCCATGCGTTCCTGATTCCCTTGTGTATTTATACCTCCCTCCTTGTTGCTGTCTTTGTCGGTTCATTGTCGCTTGTGCATGTTCGTTCGTCCTGTTGCTCCCGTCCTACAACAAACATCTTTTTATTTTTTACATCCGTCTGCCTGCTCTTCTGCCTCCTGGAACCCACCACAACACATGGTCTGCCACCTCCACAGAACATGACAGTGACATTAAAAGTAGACGCTTTGATGCTCCACCTGAGATTAAATCTGTAAGGCTTGTCACCAGCATTCAGACATTAATTCTGTTTGCTTCAAAGCCATACACGGAAAACGAAATAAATAAATAAATAAATAATTTGAAAATAGTCTTCCCCTATTTCCTGCATTGACCACCAAAAAACAATAGAAGGGGAAACACTCAGATTGGAAATTCCAGGTCACTATAAACCTGTGTACAAGACACACCATGCCAGCAAATTGGTGTAATATAACCGCAACGGTGTGTCTTATAAACGCGCCATGCCAGCATGGCGTAGCACAAATTTTGCGGCATTCGCTCCATCTTGCTTGGTAGTGATATTGCGGTAATGGTCTGACTTATAAATGCTATTACACCATGACGCAACAGAGGGAGGTGTCATGATGAAGTGGGGAGTTAATGCCGAGCTCCGGCTGGCAACTATGTTGAAAATGAAAGTAAACAGAGACCGTAAGTTTTGCTTTTTGAACAAAATTAGCTGAGACGGCAAACTGGAGCGCCACAGCACTCCATGGGTGTCTCTTTGTTAGAGCTGAAGCTCAGATCATCAGAGACCGCACATGGCCACCTTTAGGAGTTGCTTGTGTAAAAAAAAAAAAAAAAAAAACTTAAAGAGACAAAGTGTAGGTTTTATAATTAATTTCTGGAAATATCCATCAACATCTTGTTGAAAATTAATGAAATGAGGCCCAGTTGTTGAAAAAATGGATGGCTTTGTAACATATTTCCATAAAAATCAGGTCTAAAATACATGGAAGCAGGTCTACGTCTCTGGGCAACACCATATTTGATGCCATGTTTCCTTCTACGGGAGCCCATGAGGATAAAATGCATTCACTGATTTGTAACAAATGGTTAAAAAACTTTTGCCATTCTTAAATGTTGATGTTTTACACCTTTACCTTTTTACTTGTTGCCAGTTATGAAAGGGAGTCTGATGTGCTCATTATTTTGCAAAAGTTTGAACTCCCCAGGGCTTTTTGACCCTAATGGGCATCTGTTGGTAAGGTCTCACTCTAACACAAAAATAATGATTGCTTGCAACAATTTAGGTATCTACTGCCCCCTATCGCCAGGAAAAATACACACGGTCACTTTAACGATTGCAGCTTCAATCGGAATAAAAAGCAAGTTATATCCAAGATAAACGAAAGTCCACAGCATCGCAGAGACCGCCCCCATACCCCCTTTATGCCGCCATCGCCTAATATTTTATAAAAAGGACATGATTGCACCACATTACCACCACGGTCTGACCACTTATAAATAACCTAAGGGTCTCTGATGCTGCCACGGCGTTGCGGCAAATTGACGCCATTGTTTTTTATGGCTATTGAAAAATAGAGCATATCGTAGCTAGTAGAAGCTAACAATTAGCAATTCCACAATGGCACACATGGCAGAGCTCCATTAGGCTTGCATCAATGCTCCAAAGCAAATGGAGTTGGTGGTTGAGTTGCGTTGCTGTTACCCAGTCAGAGGCGAGATGTCCAAATATCAGGAAATAAGACCCGAAATCCTGCTGTCTTCTGCTCGCTACTCCTCTGGCTCACTTCTAGTTCCTGAAACTGGAGCACCAGCGCTTCTCTAACCACAGATATTGACTCATAAGGCATTAATTTATACTAGAGACCACTGTAAATGTGTTAAATTAAGTGAACTTGGTCTTCAAAATGCTTTCAGAACCAAACAATAAAAGGAAACCTGTTTTACTTCCCCCCTCTTACCAATTAGATATATTTCTTGATGATTTATCAGTACATAGGTAATTAAATCCCTCATGTCCCTTGTAGCACATTAGTTCATAAAAGGAAAATGTCCATTCAGCAGAGCAGAATGCCAGGAAGTCACTCACACTTGGACACCAAAGCACGATTGCTTATCCTCCAGGTAACGCTTCATTTTATTTGGACTTATCTGTTTTTTTTTTTGTTTCAGTGTCTAGCTGCAAAGCCAGACCCTTTCCGTGACACATTTCCTTTTCACCCTGCTGCACATCATAACCCTTATTATAACCAGCACTCTTTTTGGAGTTTGAAATGAATGTTTGAAGAGCTTACAACCTTTCATTCTTTTCCATCTGTGGAGCTGATGGTAAAAAGGCAGAAGAGGTGATACTGACCTATTTTCAGTGCATTATCTTAGTGACATCAAAATGCATGAAACGTTATTTCACTCAACCATCGTGTTTTGCACATTGAATCATTTTCATTCAGTTTATTCCGTGTTTTAGCCCTGTATGTCTTTGTGTGGGAAGTTTAGTGCATCAAATATTCCTCCCAATCTATCTCTCAGCTTTGCAAAGACCTGTCTTCACCTCCATCACGGCAGCAGCGTGAGACATGTTTTACAGACTACAGAGGCTTCTTCTTCTTCACATCTGTCTGCACATTTATTTTTTTTTTTCATATTTAACTTCTTTTCTCCTTTTTGCTGCAGGGTATTGTATGTCATTTCACAGAGAAAGTATTGCTAACAGTGTGTGACATTTGAGTGAGAATGCACAATGGCCTTGCAGGTCACTTTAATTTATTATGACGGTTACACCAAAGAAGAGTACGCTCCACAGTTTCTAACACACATTACCTGCACTGTCAAAGCTCTGCTTAACAAAAAGTGAATATGGAAAACTTTAAAGACTTTTTAAAGTTTTTTGGACGGAAAATATTTAAAAAACACAAGTTTTCATTTGTTTTTCCATTTGAATTAAAACATCCAAATGAAGAACTCAAGTGATGGTTTGTTTCCTGCCTGAATCTTCCGCATTCTTCCTTTTCCTGGAAACCCAAATCTAGAAAATCTGTTCGTTGTTACAAACTTCTTTGACTTTATAAACATGTACGTTAGCAGAGACTTTAAAATCTGATTCAAAATGCCTGAAACCAACCGAGTTGCCTCAGGTTTCTCTACCTGATGTCTTTGTTTTCCACTCTGGCTAACATTCAGTACACCACATCATATGTTGACCTTTAACAGGCAGACGTGACCTTTCCTGGTTATGTTCAGTGAGTTTGCTTATGATCTGATGGACTCAAAGAGGATTTTCAAGAATCACAACAAAAATAACATTTACCCACAGATGAACACAAAAAGAAAATACTTAAATGTTTGTGTAAAAAGGAAATTCTGAGAAAAAATAACTCTCTAAATCTTAGGTGTGTTCTTGCTGTGTCTTTGTAAATCCATGCTTTCGTTCTTTTTTAAACACAGAAACAGTTTTGTTTACCTGTTTGTAGCTACAGTTTCGCCGACAGCTGCCGGCTTCTTCAGGCTGACGCTGATGGTGGCGCGTCACTTCCTTCTCCGTTTATCTGCGGGCAGCAGAGGACGTTGTCGCCCTCTACTGCCCGCTCAACAGAAACACTAACACAACACTTAAACAATATTGACGACACGGGCAACATAAAATTCACTTATGAGTTAGAAACAGAAGGCAGCATAGCATTTATGGACATGAAAATCACCAGACAGACCGACGGGACCCTAAACATAAACACATACAGGAAACCAACACACACAGACCAATATCTATTATGGACATCAGAACACCCCACCATACACAAAATGTCAGTAATCAGAACAATATATCACCGAACAAACATAATAACAGAAGAGAGAGACCGTAAACAAGAGGACAAACACATACAACACGCTTTAAAGACCTGCGCATACCCGACATGGGCAATAAACAAAGGAAAACAACAAACAAAAACAGAAAGCAAAGAACAACCCAAAAAAAGAACCAGAAACCCAGAAAGACAATAACCAAAACCAGTGATAACCCTACCATACATCAGAGGCATAACGGAAAAAATAAGAGCAACAATGAAAAAACACAACATAAACACACCAACAAAGCCATACACAACAGTTAGAAACAGATTAGTACACCCAAAAGACAAAATATCAGCTGGACAAAAATGTGGAGTCATCTACGAAATCCCATGCAAACTATGCAATAAAACATACATAGGAGAAACCGGACGCCAACTCAATACACGGACAATAGAACACAGAAAGGAGTGCGAGAAAGAGGCAAATCGTAAACACACAAGAGCAGCAAAAGAAGAAGCAGAAAGTACAATAAAAAAGTCAACCGTAACAGATCATTGCTTAAGAGAAAACCATATAATGGACTGGGACAACACACGGATCATAACCACCGAACAACAAAAATACAAAAGATGGATCAAGGAAGCAATAGAGATAAGGAGACGTGGATGTGGGACCATGAACAGGGACGACGGAGTTTACACGCTGGACCACGCATGGGACTGCATCGTCGGAGAGGGGAGAGCGGGCAGTAGAGGGCGACAACGTCCTCTGCTGCCCGCAGATAAACGGAGAAGGAAGTGACGCGCCACCATCAGCGTCAGCCTGAAGAAGCCGGCAGCTGTCGGCGAAACCGTAGCTACAAACAGGTAAACAAAACTGTTTCTGTGTTTAAAAAAGAACGAAAGCATGAACTCTCTAAATGATGGTTTGTTCTGTGAGTGTATTTGAATAGAAGATTTGCAATTGAATGAGAATGAGATCTTTTGAATTAGAATAGGATTTTTTTTAAAGGAGTTGTTTACTCACTTAAGCAATACATTTACAGTGGTCTCTAGTAGGAATGAATGTCTTGAGTGGAAAAAATATATATGTGCAACACATTCTCATACCCGTAGCGGCTGAAACTGACGAAGGGTGACCAAGCGTTTGTTTCGCCTCCCAACGTGTCGGGAGGCGACGCGGTGCGCCAGAGCATCGCTTTCTGACACCTGTCATAAAACAGAGAATTTAGCAAGTTGTGACCTTTACCCACTTGCTATTTAACCTTCCCCTCGCCCCATCCTAACCTTAACCCACTTGCGCATGCAAAACTTTGTTTCTTGTTGTATCGTTCCTCTCAAACACGGTTAATGGGAAATTTAGAAAGAGAAACTGGGTTAAGGTTAGGATGGGGGCGAGGGCAAGGTTAAATCGCTAGAGGTTAAATGTCGGTGAAATGTCCATTTTACCGTGGGCATCAGAAAGCGACGCTCTGGTGCAGCCCGACGCGTTGGGAGCCCCAGCGCATTGGAAACAAATGCTTGGTCACCCTACGTCAGTTTCAGCCGCTACGGGTGTGAGAATGTGTTGATATATGTGCACCATTTAGAACTAGAAGCATCAGTGGTGCCGAACGGCAGCGGAACGGTTTACTCGCAAGCTTCAAAGTGATCCAGTAACCACCGGGAGAGTCTTGGCCATGGAACGGCTTCCTAGCTGTGCTCCTTGCTGGACTCGCAATATCACAAAATCTCTCATGACTTCAAAAGTCATGGTTTGTTTATGCCATCTGCCATTAAACCAAAAAGAAGGAAATGACGTTAGATGTCGCTGTTTGATGTCTGGATTGAAGCTACAAAAACACATCGCTGCACTTCCGGAACGATGCAGGAAGTAAATAAGCCGTTAGGTCACATGTATTGACCTAATCTTCGTAGATATGACATTGCATCACTATAACAGTCTTTTATTTTGAAAGTTACTGGGGATATTTAACTGAAACCATGTGTTATTTCCTGTCTAGCACTATGTTAACTTCGGAAATTGAAGTGTCCCAGAAGCAGCTCGTGGCAAAAATAGAACCGGGTCCTATCTTTAGCGGCTCGGCGATGTGAACCACTTCTGGGCAGCTGGTTTAAAACAACCCCTATAATGGATTCTATTTGAAACAGTGACATTCCGCTGCCGTTTCACGCCGCTGATGCTTCCAGTGTGAAGTAGGGGTCAAAGTTGCCCACATCGCAGCTGAGCTTTAAACGGCAGGTTTTGGAGTCTTTTATCCTGATATTTAGACATATTGCCAAGGATTGGATAACAGCAATGTGACTCTACCTCTGACTTGCAACGTGGATGTTTTTTCTCCACAAATAACTCAAGCATGAAGGAGCTTCTGCTGTGTGGTGGAGTTGCTAATGCTAACAGTTAGCCTAAACTTTCCTAGACGTTACTCTTTCTCAGATGTTAAAACAACAACAGCTTTCCCCGTCGTGAGGCAAGATGAGTCCATGAATGTTAAGTGACAATGTGATGTGGATCTGTGAGGATCTGAAACAGAACAAAAAAATATATAAATAATCAGCCAGAATCAGATTTCTTTACTTAGTTGATAGATGATGCACAATAAACTATTTATGAATAAATACATATATTTGGTTTACAAATTATTTCTATTTCGTTAAACCAGACTATTGTATGAATTTATAAGTAAATTTAATATATTTTGTATAATAAAACAAATCAGTGAGGCTCTATTGGTAAAAAAAAAATGATTTCATCTTATTGTTCAGAGGTACCAAACAGCTGCCACATCAGCAGGAGCTGTTGTTGCACACACTCCCTGCTGGCTTCACTCAGGATGATGCTAATTCACATCTTTAATAAACTTCAAATTGCACCATAAGTAATAAAGCCACCAAGACAAAGTGCTGCTTAAATCCACACACCTCAAAATATGTTTTTTTGTTTGTTTTCTTAATATTTAATCCCAATAAGACTTCTTTGGATACTCGAAGTCTATTATTATTATTATTATTATTATTATTATTATTATTATTATTATTATTATTATTATTATTATCATTATTATGTTAGAATGTAAAGAAAACAAAATATTTTATAATTATATTCCCTCCTCTCTCTCTCTCTCTCTCTCTCTCTCTCTCTCTCTCTCTCTCTCGCTCTGTGTGTGTGTGTGTGTGTGTGTGTATTTACACAATAAAAAGTTATAAATTTTTATGCTACTGCATCCAGATGAACCAGGTTTACAGCATTAGAAGGCTGTATATTGGGTCATACATATATTGGGTTAATTCATTGCTGTTTATAAATGCAACACTTTGCTATTAGAATCAATCAATAGGAAACAAAAGGAAGCCAGGAAAAAGTTATATTACCCTGAATATAAAAACGTTTACCATTTTATATATCATGTTACTTTAAATCTGATAAGTGTAATTTAGTGGGGAGATATCTATTACAAAAGATAAGTGAAAAACAAATCTGGATTTACCACAAAACTCAACATATAACCTGAAAATGTCAACAGAGCTTCCTTTAAAATCAAACTTTTTCAGTATACCTAAAACTTGAGGATAATAGAAACGCCTCAAACCCTGAGAAGAAACAATAAAGCAGAACGTATCCATATTCAAGAAAATATAACTGGGTTAGGGTTAATTTTATAATTGTTTTATGTTTGGTGCAAACTAGTGACGGCAAGAAAGTCAAAATCAAGAAAATCCACAAATAAAATAGTGTAGTTCTCCATTTTTTCCTCGTTTTCCATAGTTTTATGCCTTTAAGTTTTTTATTTTATTATCCATTAAAACTACTGACAACACGTTAGCTACAGCAGCAGAATGTGAATGATTTATAATCGTAAAGCTTACAATTTTGTTCTTTTGTTTGAAAAGTATTAAAGTAGAACACTGAATGTGTCACTAACCATCTCTGAGCATATTGAGGGCACGAGCTCTGTGAAAATAGAAAGCAGAATTTCCAGGGAATGGAGCCTGGTAGAGAAATTCATCCCGTTTGGATGGAGCCCTGGCAGAGCGTTTTGAACCAAAGATTTTAGACGCAAGCGGCAGCCCAGAAGTGTTGCCTGAAGCAAGAATTATACTTCTGCTCTCTGAGTCAATCTTAACTATAGTGATAAGGACGCTCTTGGCCTCCTTAGGCAGGCTCAACCTGTGACACCTGGGTTAACATGTGTATGCTGTCGCTACAGCTGGTCTGACTTTAAGTAAAAGGCCTTAAAAAGAAAATTAAACAAACTTTTGCTGAAAATAAACTTTTGTTGGATAAAAAGCTCCAGCACTCCTGTTTCAGAAAAGCTGAAGTTTGCCAGAGGAGGGGGGGGCAGCATTGGAAGTTTAACTCATTGACCCTCCCACTGTCCTAATGGGTGACCCCATGAGGAAAGTTGACCTTTGAGCAGGATTGATGGTTTATCCCTTGAGGTCCATGAGGCAGGAGTGAGCACCACCTCACCCTTGCCACATGGACCTCAAGGGATAAACCATCAATCCTGCTCAAAGGTCAACTTTCCTCGCAGGGTCACCCATTAGGACAGTGAGAGGGTTAAATGATAAAGGGTAAATGACCCGCACTTGTATAGCACCTCAGAGTAAGAACTCCAAAGCGCTTTACACTACAGTGTATCATTCATCCATTCACACACACATTCACACACTGGTGGGGATGAGCTACGATGTAGCCACAGCTGCCCTGGGGCGCACTGACAGAGGCGAGGCTGCCGAGCACTGGCGCCACCGGTCCCTCCGACCACCACCAGCAGGCAAGGTGGGTTAAGTGCCCAAGGACACAACAGCAGAATTCTCTATCAGGAGCCGGGATTGAACCTGCAACCTTCCAATCACTGGACAACCCGCTCAAGCTGTTGAGCTACTGCTGCCCCTCAATTAATATTCATGACATTTGAACATCTCATCTCCATCCATCCATCCATCCATCCATCCGTCCATTTTTATCCGCTTATCCGGAGTCGGGTCGCGGGGGCAGCAGCCTAAGTCGAGAGGCCCAGACTCCCCTCTCCCCAGCCACTTGGGCCAGCTCTTCCGGGAGACACCCAAGATGTTCCCTGGCCAGGTGAGAGACATAGTCCCTCCAACGTGTCATGGGTCTTCCTTTAGGCCTCCTCCTAGGTGAGGGCAGGAACATCTCACCTCTAATTGGTTAACGGCAACACAGAGTTTCCACTGCCTCCAGTCGCTATACAGTGTTGTTTTATCTCCACAAACAACACAAGTGTAATGAAGGCAATAGAGGGTAAATTGGATTAAATGAATTGCTTAAGAGCTATTTATTTCCATTCTCATTACTTTGTGACCAATAGCTGTAATACTCTATTATTAGAGAACATCACCTTGCTTGGTCTTAGGATGATTAATTAGAAGGTTCTAGGATTCTTTTAATTATTAAGGGATCGTCACACTTCGCTTTGATTCAAGAACCAGTCAGTGTTTGCAAACAATTGAGAATTTATTTTACAAACAGCTTTAATCCTTGACAAATGGTTTAAACTATTATTTGCTGTGAGTGGATGCGAACTAAGAGATGGATGTCTGGCACTAGATGTGAATATAGTATTTCAGAGTCAAAATCTCCGCATCTCAGAGAGAAGTGAGTTCTGGATAATAAAATAATTTGGTTTGCATCTGAGCTGTAAGCTGTTCTTATCAAACTGCATACAGACGCTATCTCACTGTGTTCTACGTACCCAAGTGGAGACGTCCTTGCAGATCCGAGATGTCAGGGAGTTGGAGACCCCGGGTACAGAAGTCCACAGACTAACTCCTAGTACAACCAGGTCAGTCCAGGATCACTCCAGGTAGCATAAGTGGACTGGATGAAACCAAGCGTCTCAAAACAACTCTGAACGACTGTTGCAAAATCAGCTTTGTTCTGCAGGAAAAATCTCTTGCTGTCCTCAGCTTTGCAGGTGCAAAAGCTAAAAATCCTTCCTTTGAGTTAGAGATCTGCTAAGAGGTGGCTGGCCTCCGCTTGCTCTCCGAACTCTCGTTCTGTCGGATCATGTTCGGACTGAACAGAGGAGAAGCAGAGCGGCTGGTTTTTATAGCCCGCTGTTTATCTATTACCAAAGTTATCAAGAATTCTCAGAACTCACACTCTCTGATGCAGAGTCGCTGAGTCTGCGAAACAAGGTTAGTTTAAGTGTAATGCTTCTTAATTTAGCCTTGCTTCTTGTCTGGTGTGAGTGATCTAATCCAGTAAACATACTTAGCATCATTGAACAGAAACATTTCATCATTTATAATTATACATGGCAATATTTAGTGATTATTAATTGTAAGATCTTCTTTTCTTCAAGGATTATTCTGAAATATAAAATGATTACTTATATTATGAAATCTTCTTTTCTTCTGGGAATAAAAGTTCATTTTAGGCGTTCTCTTGTGAGGAACCTTGGGGCAAGGAATGTTACTGTTCAACTTTATAATCTGATGAAGCTTCCGTTCAGCTGATGAAGTCATCTGATTAAAGAGCCTGCGTGCAGACATTCCATCTCCTGTCAGGGTAAAATACGGCAGAATGCGTGTAGCCAGGGTTATTTGCTCTGGCCGTGCATATGAACAGCGGGATCTCAAAATCAGTCCATTTGGTGTCGTTACACAAGCATGAAGGAGTTCTGCTCTGTGGTGGAGCATTAAGCCTCTATTAGCCAAGACGCATTCTGCTCTATACTGGACCGATTCGCCCTCGTTCGGTATTGGAGGTGTGGCGTGAGAGTGTGTGAAGAGGGTCAATTGCATGTGTCTCATGCTCATTGCGTGAGAGTTGGCAGCCCTAAAATCCACAATAGCCTTCCGCGACCGCAAGCCAAGTTGTGTAAGACCAGAAAGGCAAATTTAAAACGAGACGTAGGGCTGTGCGGCTTTGTCAGACCTGAGTGTTTTCCTGTCTTTTTCCTTTTAGCAGCCAACACAAAAATAGGGGTAGAAGACTATTTTCACATTCTACATGCATGTCAAAGTCATAGGGACCAATTGTACTTCAAAAAGAACAAGTATATGTTTCTCAGGGTTTGGGCTTTTTCAAGCAACACTGAACAGTAAACGTGGTAACGTAACCTCCATAAGTAGCCCATCCAGCCAATCATCTAGTGTGATGACATCGACAGGCGCAGAAGGAAACATGGCATCTAATATGGTGTACCCCAAAGATGCTACACCCTCTCCCTTTGTACTTTAGAGACAGTTTTTAAGGTTATATGGTATTAACAAATGGCCATCGTTTTATTCATTTTCAACAATGTTTTGATGGATATTTCCCGAGATTATTGGTAAAAACTACAAATTGTCTCTTTAACAGTTTTGTAGAGCAGGTAGGTGCTCTTTGCCTGCCTAATGGTTGTTAGCTGTTTTTTGTTCTGGTAGCTAATATGAAGACTAGCAGTTTGCTTTTTCAGTCAATAAAAAAAAACAAGAAGAAAAAAAAAGGAAGCTCTTTCGTTAGCATCACGGCGGAGAATAATAAGAGAATAATGTCTTTCGAGACAAACCAAAGAGCTTCAACCGGAATGAACTGCACTCATTTGAGGAAGCTAAAGGAGGATATGAAATTGTGGACTGATGGTGACCTGACTTTGTTGCTACTGGACTTGTAAGTAATATTTGTGTCTAACAATGTGGATCTTTTTACTTATTGGTTTTATTTTAGTATTACTCGGCACATATTTGTGTTAGCTTGTTGTTAGCACTAGCTACAGCAGGCTGCAGCAGGGTTGTTGATGACAGATGTAATTCCACTTTCAACCAATAGGGCGGATGAGAAGGAAACTGTTTAGTGTTAATTTAAGTAAAAACTTAGGTTAGAGCTTAACTGAAGGAATGCAATGAATGTATTTCCATATTTTAAACTGAATCTGTGTGATCTTATCATCCTTGATTTTTTTTGTCCTTCAAAATAATCAGGGATCAACATCTTTAGAGAAACACACTTAACCACACTTAGAAAAATATTGTATTACTTTTTGTTTCATTGCCTGTTTTTACTACAAGGAGCTTTCTGCAGCAAGCTTAACTGCTTGAGGCCATCATTCTGGGATGCACTCAGCCAGAGCCATGTTTCACACACACACACACACACACACACACACACACACACACACACACACACACACACACACACACACACACACACACACACACACACACACACACACACACACACACACACACGCACGCACGCACGCACGCACGCACACACACACAGACACACATCTTTGCACCATCCTCTTTTTAGTCCAGAGTCAAATTGTAAGCTGTGTTTTCGCAGTCTCAAGAGTTCATGTTATGATTCTTCAAAGACAAAGAATGAGAGACGTCCTGGTGGAGTAAATTTCTCTGCTTTTATTTTGTCGCACAAAATACATTGCTGTTTTGTGAAGTCACTTACTTGGAGAGGCAAACAACAGGATACAGAACAGGATCAGCAAGCAGGATGCACTTTCACCAGGTAGGAGTTTTCCAAAGGTTACAGCAGCCATTCACACAACAATTTACATGTATCAACACACTCCTCTACCTATTTTTCTCTTTATATAAAGCAGGAGGTTTTCCAGAACCATAAATCAACCCTGGACTGAGTCACATTCACATGAACTCCGTTGCCGAGTTTCAACAGAAGCTTTGTTGTTGACACTTTTCTTTGTGCTGTCAGACACCTTCAGCTTTTCCTCACAAGTTTAGTTTGCAGTTCACGTAGATCAAAGCAGAGAACAATTCACACAAAATCAGGCCATGAGACCGAGTGGTCACACTGGGTAGAGAGAAAGTGTTTGATGTCTTACAGATTTAATTTTGTGTCACACTTAAATGTTTCAGATCAACAAACACGTTTTACTATCAGACTAAAATAATCTGAGTAAATCAAAAATAAAGTTTTTGAATGATGATTTCATTTATTAAGGAGGGAAGTTATCCAGATCATCCAGGATCTGTGGAAATTAAAATAAAAGCTGAAGCGTTTGTGAGAACTGGTCCCAAGTTCCTCATGTCACTGTAGAGAAATGTTTTGTCACACTTTTTATGAAGAACAGTTGAAACGGAGCTGCGCTTGGAGGGTTTAGCACAATCAAAGGCCTGTTTAAGATCAAAGGTCAGGTTTTGTTCCTCAATCATTTCTGTTACAGAGCAGAATTCAAGTTTCAAACAAATCCAACAACTCATGCAGGTCCTAGAGGCGAAAAGCAACCCCAAGCAATCACACTACCACTGCCATGTTTGACTGTTGGTCTTGTAGGGTTTGAGAAATTGAGTGCTTTAAAAGCTCAATATATTACCTCTACTTATGACCAATAATCTGTGATACTCTATATAACTATAGAATAACAACCTGCTTGGTCTTTACTGTGTTTAATCAGAATATTCTAGGATTCTTTGTTTATTCAGGGATCGTACACACTTCGTTTTGATTCAGAAAAGAGTCAGGTTTATAAAAGTAAGAATTTATTTTACAAACAATTAAAACATGACTGGTTAAATAACATTTACTGTGATGGATGGAACTAGATGTGATGTATGAAACCTATGTGTGAATGCGATGTTATCAGAACTTCCGTATCTAGGAAAGCTGAGTTCTGGATGTAAAATAATTTGGTTTGCATTAAGCTATGAAGTTGATTATTATCAAAAGGCATCAGACGCTATCTGTGTGTCTACTTCAACCGTTTTCGGAGACCCTCTTGGTGGATCCGAAGGTCAGAGAGGTCGGATGACCTCTGGCATCTGGGTCCAGTAGATTGACCACAGCACAGACTTCTCCAGTCCAGAGATGTCTCGGATCACGACAGACGGATGGAACCGCGCGTCAGACGGACTCTTAAGGAGTCGAAACAATATCAGCTTGTTCTGCAGGAACCATTTGCTGTGTCAGCTTCGCAGGTGCAAAAAGATTTTGACGACATGTTAAAAGCTTTGATGGGTCAGAGAGGTTTTGCTTCAGATGGCCATTCTGAAGCTTTATTTAGAACTGAGGAATCACCAGAGTGATCCAGTTTTAATGTTCTCATGTTATGATTTGTGTAGCCAACCAGAGGTTGACAAGTTGAGGAATATTACCAAGAATCTCAGAAACACGCCTCCTTTGATCCGGATGCTCTGATCTGGGGTAAAGGACTATCTATGTGTCACGTGTTTGACTTAACTTTACTTTGTCCTTGTGTGAGTGCAAGTGGTGATGACCTTGTCATATCAACATGATGAAACATATATCCATCAATGTAATCATAACAAGATTCATTTCAAACTTCAATCACTGAGCACAGATTAATGAATACATTTAATTATAATATAGTTATTATAAGTAGTAATAAACAAATGTTTATTTAATGATTTTCCAGCTTATGAGTTTTAGAATTTCATATTTAATTTAAGAAATCATTCTTTGATTTAGCAACTAATCCGAGCTGCGAGTGTTCCTTATTTAGAGGCATGAAGAATCCTGTAGGACGATAAGGGAAGCTAGGACCTTGAGGAGAGAACATCATTGTTGACAATACGTTATCATGTGTTCAGAGCTGCAGAGAGGCTCTGAGCTCCAGCTGATGGGATGAAGGCAGACCGATTTAAAGGGGACACATGCAGTCTTGTGTCTCCATTTTGACTAGATGTTGAATGGTCAAACTGTACCTAAAAACTGACCATTGCTGGATGTTACAGCCTGAAATGTGAACCAGCTGTAAAGGGACACTAGCCTCAGGCGCATTGCAAGCTTTTCAAAAGTGTGGGGGATGTTGTCTGTGCCTAAAATAATTTTATGTTATTCATCTTGTTAGTTTAATTTCCATAATAGCGGAGCAGGTGCAAATTTTAGACGTGTCACACATGTCTCCGTTTTAAACACGTTTAAACTGTTCAGAATACAAATCCAGGCTCTGTCTCGTTAGACTGGTGTAACTAAAGTTTGTACTGAATGAAACTTTACATTAATCCATGTTGAAAAGAAAAGGATCCGATTAAATCGTTTCCCCCTCATTTACAGTCACGAAGTACAGCGCAGTGCGCATGGCTCTGGGGTTAATCAGGTTTAATTATTTCTCTTTGCAACAATCTTCACAAGAAGGCAAACCAGTTAAATGGCAGGTTACAGATATTTCCATTTGACCGTTTATTTTGACGGATAAACTCAAGGATGTTGGTTGTTTTGAAAGAATTACCCCGACGCACACTGATGCACACACAGATGAGCTGACATTTTAATCGTTAACGCACATTGCGTAGGTAACTAAATAAATCAAGAAATGATTCCCATCAGAACATCAGAGCTTTATACTGGACACTGTGCTCAGCGCGGCTCGGAGCGAACACGGTGGACAGTGAGCTGAAGATCTGTAGAGGGGTTCGCAGTGCAGTGCAGAACTACGACACATGCGGTAAGATTTCCTCCCACTGAAGCGGTCTGGAAAGCCGGTCTCTCTGAGGGACTTGGAAAAATGTTCACTGATTATGAAACTTTGGCTGAATAGCGCTTGTTCCCATCTCTAATATGGAGACGCATGACACATCCAGTCTGAAGCAGATTAGCTTCTTCAGCTCAGAAAGCACCTGTAGAGACATTTGATCATGCACAAAGTTTATGTGGAGCAGAAGCGGCCGGGCCACGGCAGGTGAAATGTTCCTAGCCTACATGAAGTGAAATTTTGTTTAATTGTGACATTAATATGTTACTGGACACGCTGGTCTGGTTGGTTAGACCAGTGTTTGAAGTGGAAAACACACACACACACACACACACACACACACACACACACACACACACACACACACACACACACACACACACACACACACACACACACACACACACACACACACACACACACACACACACACACCAATTAAAATAATGCTGATAGCGTGGACTAGAAGACAGGTGATGGTTTACGTGTTTAAATGATGATCAGGCTGCTGTAAAATGTAATCTCCATCCACATCCAGACACAATTATCCTCTATTCTTTCTCTATTTGCTCTGCTCTTGTCTGGGCTGATCAGCTGATGGTGCGCACGGCGCACCTAACTAGCGGCTGATGCACATTTTACGCATTTGGAGAGGTGGGCACGGGTGTAGACTAAATGTTAATGGCAAATGAATGAAAATTAAATTGTGAGTTTTTACTTCATATTTTAGAAATAAAAATGATGGGGGAACACATTTATGACGTCTTTTTAAACGAAATTTTCTAGCGCGACCTGCCTGCTTCACTTAAGTCGCTGCTTATTAAGGTCCGTCCAAAATTACCGAGGCCCACCCAAAAATGAAAACCTGGCGCTGCGCCTGTTATAAACCTCTGCAACTTGTTGTTCTTCACTTTATCAAACTCAGACTTTGTACAGCTAATGCCAAGATGTAAAATTATGAATTCAGTCTAGCTCTTCCGTCCCTCCCTCTCCTGCTCTCCTGGAAACCCGACATCAGCTGTCAGAAGCGGGAGGTGAAGAAGGAGATGAGGCAAACAGAGTGAGTGCGACGTAAAGAAACCAGACTGGTGTGGAGGTGAGCAAAACAGCTGGAAAAGTGAGGGTGTCAGTTGAACGATCTCAATAAGAAAAGTGTTTGTGTTGCATCCCCCACATCCCCCACGGGTGCGACGCCCATGACTAGCCTAGCCAAATTGTAGCAGTAGCAAAAGATTTAGGTCTGCAGGTTGGTCTGGCCATGCTCCATAGCCTCAGAATGTCTACCGGCTTGGCGAAGTGCAGGCCGGACCAATCACAATACTCCATGCTTGTAGAGAGATGACGGGCAGGCTTGGCACTTTCACGACAGAGTTTTCTTCTATTTATTTTTTAGATTTTAGCAGAGCCTGCGACGTAGCTAAACAACAAAATTGGCGGCCGCTCAGGAATGAATCTCGTTTGAGACAGCTTTAGCAATAGCTTTGGATGATTTAGACTTGAGCTTCTACTTCTGTGGTGCCCCATTAGCTGCTTTCTGTCACTATGAAAACGTCATGTTGTCTGTTGCTCTGATTGGTCTTAGCGCTGTCCAGTTGCATGCACAGACAGATTGAAAGGCAAACGTAAATTCTGCCCGTCTGACTGAGCTCCATCTATACATTTACATATACGATAGCTTGCCAGGCTAACAGGACGCACCTTCCAACACATTCCTGTTTTGCCTCATTCGTCCACAGAATATTTTCCTAAACATGTCAGAGATCATCAAGATGCTTATTGTCAAATGTGAGATTCCTTTTTTTATTACGTCTGTCGTTATTGTTGTTCAGCAAGTAGAACTCTTACATGCATGCAATTTTGCGTCCCAGTCTTATTGTTATTGTTGAGTCATGGCCTCTGACCTTTAGCTTAACCAAACAAGGTCTGCAGTACTTTTGATGTTTTTTATTTTTTGGGTCCGTTCCCTCTTGAAATATTAAATCTTAAACTGTCATTAAAATTAATAACTGAAATCTCCTATAAGCATTGTTTTCTGAGATCTTTTAACCTACTACATGTTGTCAAACAGTTTATGTTGACGTTATTTCCTAATTTTCCACATCTGACAGCAATCAGACCTGCATGTGACTATAGAAATTGAACTCAGGTTTCTAAATAATTTGGCTAATCATGAATAATTCATAATCCGACAAGGAGGTTAATAACCAAATCACATAGGGCCATGCAGGCTTGGATGACTTTTTCTGCCTATTAAACAAAATCAACATTTGACAATAAGTAAATAAAACAGAACAATAATATAATATAAATAAATATGCCCTTGGTAAATTCAAGTGAATATTACACAGCCCATAAGGGATCTCTGAAGAAGAAAAAAAAGGTTAACAGAAACCTTTTTTTCCTCCATCAGTGTCTTCTTAAGGGCTCTAATAAATAAATATATAATGACTTATTGCATATCCCATTCTGTTTTGCTTCAATGAAATTATGTGTCTTCTGTTTGAATACTCATTTGTTTTCCTAGAATTTAAATTAGACTTTCTGTGCACAACAGCTGTGTACGCACGGTGCATCGCTTCAGTAACAAGAAAAGAATGTTTAAGAAAAAAACTGGTGCTGAGATTTGATTTATCCTGGTAGAGAGAATAAAGAAATCACAGAGAAGCCAAAACCAAAGTGAGCCGAATTTTAGATTTTCTCTATGTTGAACTTTAACACGTAAAAGGTATTAATATAAACTATTTGATACATAGCCCACAAAAACAAATCTTGATCTCAAATGTATTTGCTGCGGTACTTAAATGTCTCAAAAATACCTGTTAAGATGTTTTATTAATTGTTTAGCAGTGCTTTAGGGCTTTGTGTTTGTATAGGAGTTTAACATCTACTGGTTTATATTATTATACTATGTCTATCTATTATTTAAAATTAAATAAAATCCCCCAAGCTTATTTTTTTGAGTCAGTCTTGAGTATGTGTTGTGAGCTGAAGCAAAAAAATAATAATCATTTTCTTCTGTCATGAATTAGAATAAAGGTTTGTCAAAATTCATTTACTGTAATTACTGCTAACAATATAAAGTCTCTATTTATTTGTGGAAAACACTCTTTTTAACTTAATTAATTTTTCTTAAAGGGGCATTATGGAAGTTTGACAGTCAAAACATGTATAGAAATAATAAATTTCTTCGTCATACATTCTCCTGCAATGCCCTGGTCCTGTAGAATGAGACCTGGCATTTTTACTGTGATTGCCTGTTTTTCTGTAAAATCACAGAAAAAGAGAGATGCTCGGGTCGAGCAGGCAGCTTCATGCGTGTTCACACTCAGGCACAGTCCGTAGCATTTGCTATCCATAGCTTTAGCAGCAGAGAGAGAGGCAGTTCCACTTTGTCGCTGTTCCTAACGCCTAGTGACAAAGCTAGCTACATTTCTGAGGACCCTTAGCTACTTTCTGTATAACTTTCTTCTAGATATTTCCTGCAAATTGGCAACATAATAGCCATTTTCGCTCCGAACCGTTCTTTGAACGTTGTTTCAGCTATTATCAAGGATATAAATGTTACAGATACAAAAGTTGTCTCTTGCACTTTAGCTCACCTAGTAAGCCATTGGACTCTCGTGCAGAAGATTGGGGTTCAATTCTTGATGTGAATATAGTTTATTTAGAGTTTCTTTTTTACATTAATGGTATATTTTTTTACAATAAGATGCCCAAATTTTTATTTGAGACTCCCTGAACGGCATTGAATTCACAGATAAAAAAGATGTGGGATCAACTTTCATTTTGGAACAATTTTTCATGAGCATGCAGGAGGACTGACCCATCTTAAACCTTTGTCGGCTGTACTGAAGAGAAAGGTACAGAACCAAATTATTTAATTAATTAGCTGCACGTTCTCCTGTCCTCTGTCCTCCGGGCCACACACACACACACACACACACACACACACACACACACACACACACACACACACACACACACACACACACACACACACACACACACACACACACACACACACACACACACACACAGGACTGTCTCAGCTGTTATTTTCGTTAAGGAGTGTGCACGTACAGCATGCGCGCCTCGTGCACGAGCCTACTATTGAAGCTGCCTTTTCGCTTTTGGCCTGAGGGGGCAATCGTGAGCATAAAAATTCAAAACTCCGTAAAGTCCCTTTAAATAATGTTACGACCAGGCTCATCGCACCACATCATAAGGAGAGTCGTAATATATGGGGGCTCATACGGGATTATCTGGACTCACTGGAGGAGGCTGGACCTGGTGTTTAAGTGAGTATTAATTTCATCCACTTCGTCATTATTAATCCTCTTTGGTCCCATCTTGGAAAACTGTTACTATCAGCAGTTAAACCTGTTTCTTTGTAGCTGGTAGCTTGTATTGAGGCCTGTAGCCAATGACTCACCCAGTTGCTAATTGCTGATGTAGAATCCTTTAGCCCAGTTTCCTGAGTTGATGCCTGTAGCCTTTGGCTTACCCAGATGCTGGTTGCTGGTATTTTTTCCTTTTTAGCAATTAGTGCCTAGTAAAACCTGGGCTTCCGGGCCTGTTGAACTATGGTATATTCCAGAATCGTCTGGTGGTGGCCTGGTAGCTGCTGTTGACCTGGTGGTGGCTTGGTAGCTGCTGCTGGCCTGGTGGTGGTTTGTAGTCTGCTGCTGACCTGGTGGTGGCTTGGTAGCTGCTGCTAGCCTGGTGGTGGCTTCAATTCAATTTAAGTAAGCAGAAGCTCCTGCATGTGTGGCGTTTGGTGATGACTTCTAGAGGCTGATTTTAAATAAAAATACTCTAACTCACACCATGTGTCCAGACCTCCTCCTTATGTTGCGATCCCACGAGCCAGGTCAAAGTATAAGGAGGAGGTCTGGATACATGGTGAGAGTGTATGGGATGCAAGAGGTCCCAGGTTCAAAATATATAATCTAAAAATGATCTGATATGAAATGTATTAGTTCAAAAGTTCAAATGACCACGCTGCCATTTCAAAATCCTCGTCCAACATGTAGGAATAAAAACACATTTTCTTTAACAGCACAAACAGAACAAAATTTACATTTTCATTATTTTTTCCACAAAATCATTAACTGAGTTAATATTCAGCAGCGAAAGCTAAACTCTTGGCCCCTATAAAGAATTCTTGTGGGTGTTTTGCATAGCCATCCACCAGATTCTCTTTACCCTGATTAAAGAAAACTCAAACATTCCTTCAGCAGTGAGATGTTTAGAGGTTTTCTACCAAGAAATCTCCAAATGAAATAAAATCATATTATTGTGGCAGTTGGGTTAACCCAGATTCAGATTCCCTGCTACTCTTAACTACATTATTGTGCTATAAGGTCCACTTTCAGTTGATGAACAGATGGCTTCAAACACTGTGAAACGAAGATGATTTCATGGTTGAATTATTGACAGCAGTTTGCCCAGAGGCATCAGATCAAATGCTTGCTTGTTCAAATATGTTGAAAATGACAACTGTTTCAGTATGTGGTGTATACTTATTCTTTGACATGACTAGAGATTTGAAGGGTGGGTTGGCTGAGATTTGAAGTGGTGGTGCAATGTTGCCTGTCAAAATGGAAAAAAAAAGAAAAGCAGCTGGTTTGTTGAGGTCTACACAGCGGAGATAGGATAATCTGTGCCTCATTCTGGTTTCAGTCCAAACACACGACATTAGTGCTACTAAGTACACTGGTGATTCTAAACAGTCCATTTGTGTGTTTAAGCGTGCGTAATGTCAACTGTTATGGAAAAATTTATGTTTATTAATTCTTGATCATTGACTCAGTCAACTGAATGCAAATGTATTGCTCTATGCCTCTTTGATCATGGTCACTCATTTACACACACACACACACACACACACACACACACACACACACACACACACACACACACACACACACACACACACACACACACACACACACACACACACACACACACACACACACACACACACACACACAAAGAAAGGGATCCACGAACTACTCAAGTCCGAGTGGAGAGATTTGGTGAGACAAGTTTGTTGTTTGTCGCTTTGTTTTGTGGTACCGAGAGAAGTCCCAGGTGACCAGGGGTTAAAATTGGTTTTTGGGAGTTTTGGCCGGAAATGTAAACGCAGCTCTGATTTGGTTTGGTTTTTACGCAACTCTGGTGTGATAAGATATAAATGAATAGACCGGTGTGATAACTAAGAGGTTAAAATAGGTTTTTCAGCATTTTTGCCAGAAGTATAAATGCAGCTCTGATTTGGCTCGGGTTTTTTGAGCATTTTGCCAGAAAAATAGAAACGTTGCTCTAGTTATCTTGTTGTTATGTTTGTTGTCTTAGATGTTGTCTGCTTTAATTGTGTTCGAATGGAACAGAGGAAAGAGTCACAGCAAACTCCGCCACTGTCTTTGTTGTTTATGAGAAACTGAGCGTCGCTGTGTGTGACGTCCGCGATGCTGTAGATTTTCTAGCTGTAGTAAAAATGGAGTCTGGCGACAGCGCAAACATCTTTCTGTAGAAGAAAGGCTTTTAGCGCTTCTACTTGTTGTGGTTTTAAAGACATGTTCAAATCGTTTAGAACAAAGGAAAGAGCTGCAGCAAACCACTTCAGTCACCATGTTTATGATAAACTCGGCGTTATGGTGTGTGATGTACAATACTCAGCTCTGATTGACTCGGTTAGAATTCTCACGGGGTGGGGCTATTTGAATAGGAGAGTTCCCAGATTCGTTCTCTGTGCAGAATTAAACAGAGGAGGAGTCTGGCAGGCAAGGCTAGCATTTTGCATCAATCCCTGTGGAAATAAAGCTCTGGTGCTACAGTTTCAGAACGTAGAAGTTAGTCAGAGGAGTGTGTGTGTGTTTGTGTGTGTGTGGGTGGGTGGGTGGGGGTGGGGTTGGGGGGGTGTCAAAAACAGAAGGATTTAGAGTCTTATTAAGATTCATGATATTTGAAAGCCTCGCCTCTGATTGGCTAACAGCAGTGTGACTCTTACACTGCCTTTGCTCACTCTTTAATGCTGATGTTTAATCTCCACAAATAACTCAAGCCTGAAAACATAGTGCTGTGTTTGGAAGTTGTTAATGCTAACGGTTATTTTCTACTAGCGGAGATGTGCTCTACTCTCTCCTGGTTGCAAAAATCAACAACAGACTTCCCTGTTGCGAGCCAACATGAGTTAGTCCATGTGGCCTTCTCTGACCAGGGCGTTTTCCTGTTTTCTTTCAGCAGCAAATGCAAGCATAGGTATCGGATCTGCTCGGGCTGCCAGATCAGCTTGGGGTCCTGCGCCTGCTGATGACATCACACTGTAGCAAATCCACCCGGCTTTCTCACATATGCTTTGAAAAGAATTTAGCGGTTTTGTTCAAAAAATTCTTCTTTCTTAACTGTAATTTGTTAATGAAACACCATATTGTCTTTGTTTTGTGAAGAATGTGAAACTACTTGATATTTTTGCTTTTATTTTACGTTTCTTTTGGCAATAAAAACACATTTTCGCCTAAAAGTGTTTTTGGCCTACAACCACAAATTTGTTCGGACCAATCAAGGTCTTCATTGTTAACATGCTAACGTAACTTTTACGAACGTGGCTACATAACTTCCGTAAGTCCTACGTTCAGCAAGTCATGTAATGTGACGTCGCCAGCAGGCGCAGGACCCCAAGCCGACTGAACTGGCAACCCGAGCAAATCCGATATCTACATCGGAAATAGGGGTTGAAGACTATTCTTACGTTCTGCAGGCATGTACAACTCAGAGTGACTAAAAAAAGAGAAGTTAAAATTGTGAACCTGCTCTTTAAAAAGATTCACAGATTCTACAGAAACAAGACAGATGTGACGATAATGCCGCTGTTATTGTTTTACGATTGAATTCCTCTAATAAAAGCACATGGTTCCCAGAGAAGGTTGCCTTCCTCCTCCTGACAGGTGGCACTCTGCCATGGTCCCCGTGCCAAAACAGGTTATTGTGAAGGTAATGCAATTTTGGAGATGCATAATAATGAGATTCATGCTGAGTTGCAAATCTGTTTGCTTCAGAAATGTCAGTGAACTACCGTATCCCAACAGCTGCCGACCTGTCAAGACAACTCTGTCAAACAAGACAAAGCGTCTGTTCCAAGTGTTCATTTTCACTCCAAATGGTTTTGCATAATTTGGCAGAAAATATTACAAAGTACCACCCAAATCTTGCAACAAAACATCTTATTAGACGTGATCAATGTCTGCTGCGCAGGGAGGCATTGGAGGAGGTCAAAGGAGATGGAGGTGAGCGCTGGAGGGGCAGAGGGAAAGATGGATGTCTGCAGAGTGACTGAGATGAACGGCGACAGGAAGAGATGAGCTGAGAAGCAGGTAATGCATCACTAATTGACAGTGTCACAGAGCCACGCCAGCACTGAAGAGCTCAGTTTAAAATGCATTGACAAATATTCCCTCATGTTTGGAAAGGGGTGGGACAAAACTGGGAGTGTATATTTAAAGATTTTGCAAGAACAGAGAAAAGAGGAGGTAGAATTGCATACAAATCAAAGCGAAGATGGCAGTGTCTACAATCGATGCATTAATTACAGCGGCATGTGGTAATCATGCAAAGATGTTGGTGACAGCTCTACTTTGATTAATGATTTCACTGGGAATCAGTCCAAGTGCAAAGCAAATGTGCCAGAACTGTGACGCTGAGAGTGTAGCACATCCTGTACACAACAGTTTAAATGTGTATTGATGGACCGTGGCAACGAGGTTAGGAGACAGGCTGCGAAATGAGCGACAGCACCATGAACAATCGAACATTTAATTGTACATTTCATTCCACTTAGCATCTTTGTTGTGTGAAAATAATTCATTTTAGTATAGTGCTGAATATGTAATGGCTTTCAAGATCAAAAGATCATCTGTACAAAAAAAGTATAGAGCTGAATTGTAAATCTCTGGGTTAAAAGCTTTGCAGTGTTTCCGAAAAAGTTCGTGTGTTGTTTATCCCATCGGCTCCAAAACGAATTTTGTTTGTGTTGCAGGTTGCTGAGCTAAGGAACAAGAACTGTTTATCAAAGCCAAGAACAGTTGAATTTGGGAACGAGTAGAGCAATATAAAGTCAAGGCAAGCTGATCCGCGGTCTGGTTTCTCAAAACAGGGAAGACTCATCTGTTATTGTACAGAGAAATCCAACCTCATGCCGAGGACTTGGCCAGCTTGTGTCACGGTCTGGGTTGTTTCTGCCATCACTCTTTGGTTTTGAGTTTCCTTCTGCAGGTGGGTGTGTCCGGAGGTGGCCAAGCTGCAGACTATCTGCTCATCAGCCGGCCAGGGAGTATTTAAGCAGCTGAGAGACACCTTCACTTCGCTGGATGATTGCTCTACCTGGGTACCTTCTAACAGCCACTTCGCGAATTAGATTCAAGCTCTTGGACCTTTTGAGATTTTGATGTGTTTTTGAATATTGGATTTTAGCATTTTTACCTTCCTGCTCTTGTTCCCAGACAAACCTCCACCCTCATCTCAGACTGGCAGCATTCTGGAACTCCAACCCCGCTCGTCCCTCAGTCTCTCCCTGGCCAGAACCACCTCCGGTAGCCCACCTATGCCCTCCTGGATTTGCATGTCTTCAAGCTCAGCTCCCTCCACATCTCACTCTCTGGATCTCAGCCTCAGGAGAACCTTCAACCCAGACCGGACCACTCCCCTTTAAGCGATTCCCTCTCTCCAGACTATAAGTCCTCCACATAATTCTGATTCCCTGTTCCCACCCTTGAGTTTGATCTAACTCCAATCTGTCCGCAGATCCCCGCACCAGATTCCTCTTTGATCTCAGCTATGTTTATGCTGCTCCCTTAGTTCCCTTTTTAATAAATAATTTAAACCTTTTACCCAAGTCTCCGTGTTGATTCTGTATGTCGTGGGTTAGATATTTACACAACATGACAGCCTGTGACTCTGTTGCAATACCATCGGGATATCACCAAGTTTGGGAAGATGGATAGATCTTCTGTATCGCCACGTATTACTGTTGTGTAAGCACACGCACATTTTGTGCTCGTAGCAAGAAGGGTATAAATGAAGCATTCCACGTTTGGTCTTTGGTCCAAACTGCTGTCTGTATGTTATGAGCTGATTTGAATTCATTTAAGAACCCCACTGTCAGATTAATCCAGTCTCAAACTCCTTTTTTAAAACCACTCAATCTTCCACAAATCTTTGTCTGGACGAATGTAACACCCTGTTGATGTGTCACAATCCCGCCTAAATGTTTGCATTTCTAAAAGTTCCAGATCTCACTTCAAAATATCAGCTTTTTTTCCTCTACTGCCTCCTCCTTTCCTCTTAAGAGCATTACCAGTCTGGCAGAAACCTGAGAAATCCAGCATGCCACAAGATTGATTATAGGTCCGCTGTTATGCGTTGGAGACGCCACGTTGTACAAATGTTCCTGCATTTTGTGAGGAAATGGAAAACGTTACCAGTACGTGCACAAACTGCTGACTGCAGCTTGTTTTTAAACTTGTTTTGCATCTACAAGCTGATGAGCAGCGTATAGTGATGATGGGTGTAGATGTCTTTGTATACATCTGTCTGTCAATTTATAAACAGCTATTGTTTTCTTATCCGTCACACTCACAACACGGCATTTTATGGGAAAATATTGCTTCAAGCAAACAGTCTAGAGCTGAGAAAGTGCAGGTCCCCTTTGAGGGTTAAAGGAATTGATATTTGACCTCATCCTCACCTGCACATGCATAAGATGCAAGGCGCTAATGATAGAAAGAGGAGTGCATGTTTAGCATCTCTACGTAGGGATTAAATCTTCATTAATCAGAAGTTTATGACTCCAAGAACTCTTTGGTTTGTTCAGAGCCAAGAGACTTAAAAAACAGAGCCTCTCATTAATTTCAAAAGCAACTAGTGGCAGTAACATATGGTATCTGTCAGAAATACATTGGATTTTTCATTGAGCTGTGAACTCAAAGTCAATATGAGCTTACATGTTTGGCAAAGTTTCCTACAAGCTTGAAAACTTGCTCCATGTGTTGCTGCTAATCACTTGGCAGAGTAATAAATCTGTCTTTCCTTCCACTAGAGCTTTTCTAATGTTCAAGGAACACTCTAGTGCTTTTGCTTTGCCTTCAGCCTGCAGCTTGTTTTCAAACTATGAGGTTTGCTGCAACTTCACAGGGAGGGAACTGACCTACAAATTTGAGACAGAAGCTTTGAATTGACTTCAGAATCAGATTCCGTCAGCTCAAAAGCCCTAAGTGAGTTAAAGCTTTCATTTTGCTTATTTCAAAGTGGATTTCCAGGTTTTCTTTAATCAGATCATTAAGGAATGCAACTTTTCCAGCCAAGGGTAAAAGGCCAATGAACTTAGCACCTGGACTTGGACAAAGATTGTTTAGTACTCATGACCTTAAGGCTTTATGTTGCATGTATCTGTGCAGGCCCAGTGCTAGCCACATGGGTGCCCTTACTATGATTGTCAGACAGGGGTGGGTGTGGCATTGACTGGAATATCCACTCCAAGATGGCCAGCGAGTGATGTAAATATGTAATTGTGTAGTCATTATTTTTGGGATTTTGGTGCATCTTGTTTATAGCTACTTTGATAATTCTACAAAACAAGCTAGGTTTTGAATGCAAACACAGTCACGACACACTCACCCCTCCCCTCTGGTATCTTCCCTGAGATCTGCCAGAACCAGAAACCTACATTACCAGAGGAAACAAGGGAGTGCTAAACACCAGTTGCTGTTTTATAGGTCTAGCACTCTGAGATTTCACTGAAATGTAAAGTCGTCATCGTCATCTTCTTCCGCTTCTCCGGGTCCGGGTCGCAGGGGCAGCGTTCCAACTAGGGAGCTCCAGACCGCCCTCTCCCCAGTCACATCCACCAGTTCCTCCGGCAGGACTCCAAGGTGTTCCCGGACCAGACTGGAGATGTAACCTCTCCAACGTGTCTTGGGTCAACCCGGGGGCCTCCTGCCGGCAGGACATGCCCGAAACACCTCCCCAGGGAGGCATCCAGGAGGCATCCTGATCAGATGCCCAAACCACCTCAACTGACTCCTTTCAATCCGGAGAAGCAGCGGTTCTACTCCGAGTCCCTCTCGAATGTCCAAGCTCCTCACCCTATTTCTAAGGCTGAGCCCGGCCACCCTACGGACAAAACTCATTTCGGCTGCTCGTATTCGCGATCTCGTTCTTTCGGTCATTACCCAAAGCTCATGACCATAGGTGAGGATTGGGACGTAGATCGACCGGTTTATCGAGAGCCTGGCTTTCTGGCTCAGCTCCCTCTTCCCCACGACAGATCGGCGCAGCGTCCGCATCACTGCAGACGCCAAACCAGTCCACCTGTCGATCTCCCGATCCCTCCTACCCTCACTCGTGAACAAGACGCTGAGATACTTCAACTCCTCCACTTGAGGTAGGACCTCTCTCCCGACCCGGAGTTAGCAAGCCACCCTTTCCCGGTCGAGAACCATGGTCTCAGATTTGGAGGTGCTGATCCTCATCCCAGCTGCTTCACACTCAGCTGCGAACTTACCCAGCAAAAGCTAAAAGGTCAGAGCTGGATGAAGCTAGGAGGACCACATCATCCACAAAAAGCAGAGACGAGATTCTCCTGCCACCAAACTCGACACACTCCACACCACAGCTGCACCTAGAAATTCTGTCCATGAAGGTTATGAACAGAACCGGTGACAAAGGGCAGCCCGGGCAGAGTCCAACCCTCACCAGGAACAGGTGTGACTTACTACCGGCTATGCGGACCACACTCACGCTCCTCTGGTAAAGGGACTGAATGGCCCTTAACAAACTCCACCCACCCCATATTCCTGGAGCGTCCCCCACAGGGTGCCCCTGGGGACACAGTCATAGGCCTTCTCCAAATCCACAAAACACATGTGGATTGGTTGGGCAAACTCCCATGCCCCCTCCATCACCCTTGAAAGGGTATAGAGCTGGTCCACAGTTCCACGGCCAGGACAAAAACCACATTGCTCCTCCTCAATCTGAGATTCAACTATCGATCAGACCCTCCTCTCCAGTACCTTGGAGGAGACCTTTCCAGGGAGGCTGAGGAGTGTGATCCCCCCTATAGTTGGAACACACCCTCCGGTCACCCTTCTTGAAGATGGAGACCACCACCCCGGTCTGCCACTCCACAGGAACTGCCCCCGATGATCACGCCATGTTGCAGAGACGTGTCAACCACGACAGCCCTACCACATCCATAGCCTTGAGATACCCAGGATGAATCTCATCCAACCCCGGGGCTCCGCCGCTGTGTAGTTGTTTGACTGCCTCAACAACTTCTGCTCCAGAGATTGGACAGTCCATCCCCAGGTCTCCCAGCTCTGGTTCCTCCTCGGAATGCGCATAGGTGGCATTGAGGAGCTCCTCAAAGTATTCCTTCCACTGCCCGACTACAGCCCCAGTTGACGTCAGGAGCTCCCCATCCCCGCTGTAAACAATGTGAGCGAGTTGCTGCCTCCCTCTCCTGAGGCACCAGACAATTTGCCAGAACCTCTTTGGCGCCAATCGATAGTCTTTCTCCATGGCCTCACCAAACTCCTCCCACGCCCGAGATTTTGCCTCGGCAACTGCCACTGCTCCACCCCGCTTGGCTATCCGGTACCTGTCTGCTGCCTCCGGAGATCCACAGACCAGCCACGCCCTGTAGGCCTCCTTCTTCAGCCTGACGACTCCCCGAACCTCTGGTGTCCACCAGCGGGTACGGGGGTTGCCACCACGACTGGAACCGACCACTTTGCGACCACAGCTAGCAACAGCTGCCTAAACAATCGCAGAGTGGAACAAGGCCCACTCAGAGTCGATGTCCCCCACTGCTCTTGGGATGCGGTCAAAGCTCTGCAGGAGGTAGGAGTTGAAGACCGTCTTGACAGGTTCCTCTGCCAAGCGTTCCCAGCAGACCCTCATTATGCATTTGGGTCTGCCAGGTCTACGCGGCATCTTCCCCTGCCATCTGATCCAACTCAACACCAGGTGGTGATCAGTTGACAGCTCCTCTCCTCTCTTCACTCGGGTGTCCAAACATACAGCTGCAGGTCAGATGATACGACTACAAAGTCTATCATCAACCTGCGACCTAGACTGCCCTGGTACCAAGTGTGCCGATGGGCATCCTTATGTTCGAACATGGTGTTTGTTATGGCCAAACTGCGGCTTTCACGAAGTCCAATAACAAAACACCACTTAAGTTCAGATCAGGCGGGCCGTTCCTCCCAATCACACCCCTCCAGGTCATGCTGTCATTGCCCACGTAAGTATTGAAGTCCCCTAGCAGGACAATGGAGTCCCCTGATGGAGCACTATCTAGCACTCGTCCCAGGGACTCCAACAAGGGTGGGTAATTTGAACTGATATTTGGCAAATAATAAGAAATGTAAAGTGCATTACAAGTAAAATCTATTATTATTAGTATTGTCTTATTATATTATTATCTATATTATATTATTATGTCTTATTGTATTATTATTATTATTGACAAAAGTCTTTTGCTGTCCATGACTTCAAATTGTGTTTTCTCTTTGAGACTCTAGTTTGTCCTAAAGTTGAATTCATAGCTGCCAGCTGTTTTTCCGGATATTATTGAGTCATGAACGTCTCACACCAGTAGTGTTCTGTTGCAAAATGTGGAGTGCATAATGAGTAAAGGACTCAGGGAAGTGTGACAGTACAGAGATCGACCACCAATGGTTGCTTTTGGTCCGAAATGTGCTATTGGTGGAAGTTTATAGATAAATGCAAGAAAACCACTGTAATTTAAGTTTGACTAAATCTCCACTATATATTTATAGCTTCACTACGTTAGAACATTGTTAAGAGGCATGAAAACATTTTTTATGTTAGCTTGTTTTTCATATTTCCTATTGCATCTTTAAAATATAATTTTTCTGTCCAAAACAGTCTGTGTAGCACCTTCTTCATGTTACAAGTCTGCTCTACATTTGAATAGGAATTAGCCATTGCTATTGGCCAAGTGGTTTCCTGTGATGTTAGCCAGCACCATGTAATATGGCTGCCTTACAGCTTAGTCTCGGCCATGTCCCTGATTGGCTCAGCACCAGTTTCCTCTGCAACTCACGAGCCAATAGGAAACGATGCAGCTCAGAGCCGCTCACCTCCTTAAAAAAAAACTTCCTCTATTTATGCTCATTCTTCTGGTGAAGGAGGTGGAGTGAAATCCTCCAGACTAGAAAGTGTGAGGCCAGCAATTGTTTTAGCATGTGTGTGTCTATTAGCTATGGAGAATCTTCGAGCAGGCTGTCTGTATTAGTCACTGCTGCAGCACCACCCTCTAAAGGTGCTTTTATAAGACACACCATGCCAGCAAATCAGCATAATATTACCACAATGGTATGTCTACAAACGCGCCATGCTGGCATGGCGTTGCATGAATATTGCGGCATTCGTTCCACCTCACGTTGTAGTAATATTGCGGTAATGATCTGTCGTATGCACCCTGGCGCAACAGAGGCAGATGTCATGATGACATGGGGAGTTGTTGCTGAGCTCCGGCTGGCAGATTTGTTGAAAATGAAAGTAAACACAGACAATAAGGTTTGCTTTTTGAACAAAATCAGCTGAGATGGCAAACTGGAGCACTGCAGCGCTCCATGAGCATCTCTGTTACAGCTGAAGCTCAGATCACCAGAGACTGCACAGGGACTGATGGGGACAGACGCCTTTAGGAGCTGCTTGTTAAAAAAACTTAACGATCACGTCTTCAATCGCAATAAAAAGCAAGTTATGTCCAAGATAAACGGAAGTCTGCAGCAGCGCAGAGACCGCCCCCATACCCCCTTTATGCCGCCATCACCTAATCTTTTATAAAATTATCACGATTGCGCCACATTACCGCCACGGTCTGATCTTATAAACGACCTTTATCCTCCCCAGGGAGCCAAAATCTCGTTTTCAAAATGCTATGGTCCTGTAAAAACAGCTTAAGTCGGTCAGGCAATGCCCTTTTTGGTGCAACAGGATGTGTGGGTGGAGTAAGACTCTGGTGAGGGGGTGACTTGCTCTTTAACATTTTATGCATGTACAGTTGTTGAATATGAATGAAACAATCTGACAGTCCATTTTATGTTTTAATGTTTTGTTTTCTATGCAATTTCTGCAATTAAAGAAAGCCGTGCACAAACTTTGGCACCCTATCTCCTAAAAACCATGGCTTCTCTTGTTGCAACAAGTCCATCTAGAACATATTGGGAGGGATTACATCTCCAGCAATATAAACTATAGAAAAGTCAATTTGTTCGCTAACGTTCAATATAAAAACAACAATAGATGCTATTATTTGATATAGGTTAAAACTATACCTTCACCACTAATCTCAACACACGGGAACATCTATTATGATATCAGGGCTACCAAGCCTTCCATCAGTGTAAAAGTGTAATACTTATATAACACAGATTTCTTGATATTTGTACGATTCCTGTAATTGTTTGGTTTTTCACATAAAGCATCAAATGCAACATACAACCCAAGTAAGTGGTGTCCTGGTATTTTTGCTGCAATTGCCACAAACTTAAACAGATTTTTTTGGGGGGGGGGGGGGGGGGGGGGGGGGGTTGTTTCTTTCATGTGTTGAATCTGCTCATTCAAATTGTGACTTGTAACCAATCCCCTGGTGCCCAAATTAACACAGTTAAACTTAGTCCCCGTGGGAACATTTCTTTGGCTTTGGCCAGTTTACAAACGTGATTATTTTATTCATCAATGCAGCCCTGTCACGCAAACATCCTCCTATCACCTATCTCTAATTGCAATAAGGCCGTTTTTTGCACATCAATGATTACTGTTGCTACAAATGTGATTTGGTTCATTACTGCACTGCAGCAGGTGAAACAATAGATAAGCAACATGTTGTCATGATAGATAAATCCTTTGGAGCAACAAAAGTTAAAGACACAAAATGCATTTGCTGGCTGCCAACAAAATATTCTATGCATGGCAGCAATTGTGCAACGCAGATTGTTTAGCAATGCCAACCACATCCAGTCAAAACATTGTTCCACAATTCTATAGAGGTAGTGCAAATGAGCCAAGGAGCCCAGTTTGTAATGAGCTGCAGAGGAACACGGAGCAGGAAAGATAGAGAGTGAGATAGAGTGGTATTAAACTGGGAAGAGATGGAGTGAAACAGGGCTGAATACGCCAGAGAGAGAGCGGACTGAAATTACGTCAACAGTAAGAAATGCCAAAATCAATTCTGGATGAAATGAGAAAGATTGATTTGCGAGTAAGACAAAAGCAAATAGTGATAAGAGCAGGTGTGGGGAAGGAGGGAGCGAGAGGGGGGAAAAGATGACAGAAAAATAGATGTCACTTAAAGGTCAGCAGAGGTCAGGGGAGAAAGCGACAGCCTGTCGAGTTCTAAAGGAGCTTTAAAGCTGCAAACTGCAGCAGAGACGCACGAAAACATTTAGTGTCACCGAAGCCTGGTGAAAATCCCATTTTTAACTGTGTTACCGTCTTTTGCTATGTGGCAGGAGACAGATGAGCAAAGCAAGCTATCAGCACCGTGTCTGAACTGGCGGTTTACTAAAGACGCTTTAAAAAAAGATAATCAAGGATTTGAAAGCAACAGCTAACGTGTCATAATTAACAACGGGGAACAAGATTCATCTGGCAGTAGCATTCATCAACACGGTGTTAGCTGTTTGGGGCTGATGTCGGTTTCAAAGCCTTAAATTATCTGATGAGCAGCTGTTTTATTATGGGATGGTAGGAAGGTCTCTTCGTGCAGTTCTGCCGCTCCCTCTCTGCTCTTTTTCACATGAATGTGTGTGCAAATTGCATTCCACTGAATCTGTTTGAATCTGCTCCCACTGTATGTGATGTTGGCAGCTTTTGGGAATAAAAACTAAACAGGAAATAAAGCAAAAAATTGTTTGAAAAAGCCTAAATAAAACATTTTAAAGCACACGCTCACTAAGAAACCATCAGCTACTGAGTTTAACATGCTAGCTGAATGTGAAAAATAGTCTCCTACCTCTGATGAAAAATATATGCTCAGTTCAGAAGAGCCTGACAGATCTACATCGTGTTGTCAATTACCATTCATGGACTCATCCATCTTGGTCAACGACGAGGAAGGCTGTTGTTGACTCAACATCCAGGAAAACAGCAGAGAACGTATCGGCTAGTAGAAACTAACAGATAGCATTAGTTACTCCACCACACAGCAGAACTCCTCCAGGCTTGTGTTATTTGTGCAGATAAAACATCAGTGTTGCAAAGCAAATAGTGTCAGAGTCACATTGCTGTTAGCCAATCAGAGGTGAGATGTCCAAATATCAGGAAATAATACACAAAAGTCTACCGTCTGAAGTAGAGGTCAACCGGAATTGATTTTTCTATTGCAGATACCGATGCTGATAAGTTCATGGTCAGCCGATAGCCAATTAGTGCTGTTGTTATTTTTATGGCTGGCATCTAGACGTTTCCTGCCTTATTTTCATGCTAAAATGTCACTAAGAACATCAGTTGATGAACAAAATTTAAGAAGTTTAATTTGTTTTTGAAAACAGATTTTAATTTTGTGCACTGCCGTGTTAAAAGCAGACATCTAACTAAAGTTAAAAAAAAAATTTGGAAACCGACCAAGCATTAAGTAATCAAAATAAATTTTAATTGGAAATAATTTTTAGAGGAATTCTGCAAAAGCACAGGTATGCCCAGGGATGTGTCTGACTTTAAATTGTCTTCACTAAGAAGGTATATCGGCCGATGTATCTATCTACCCCTACTCTGAAGATACTTTCTCCTCCAGCTGAATTCTCCATCCTCACACAGGAATATCTGATCTTTCCTTCCCCTAGAGAATGACTCACAAGGCATTCGTTCCTACGATCTTTAAATGAAGAAACATGTCAAAACTGAAACCACAAAACCTCATGGTTAGGACTTCCTACATACTGAAAGAAATTAACTTGTGAAGTTACATCCTATGAAGGCATGAAGAGACTTTTTCCACGAAGAAATAAAAAAATAATCTAAATATGCAATTTTAATGAACAGAGATTAATTCTTAGAAGTTTAATCAATGTCTGGAGAAGGACTTCTTTGAAGCTGATTTAGTGTTTCTTACTTTAGCCTAATTTGGATTTGAGCTCTAAAGCACCACCATCATTCATTAAATGTTTTCGTTAATTTCTCTCTCTCTCTTTATTCATCAATCCATTTCCTCCCGTGCTGGTTTGATCTGTCCTAAGTGGCTCTGCAGATGAACGAGAATCTCAATAACAGCATCATTCACTCGCCTCCTCTTGGCAGTGCTGCTGAACTGTGTGGGCTGCTTTTGTGTGTTTGAAACTGTCCTTGTATGAATTTTAATCTTTCTTAACCACAGGAACCTTGGCAAAGGCACACGGCGACTGAGACGAATTCTAAAGTTTTCCTTCGTTTATTTATCAGATTTCATAACGATTGATTTTCAGCACTGTTGGTAAATTTACCAGTAGAAGCTTATGTTTCACTCTTACTGTTTTATTCATCTTAAGGAATGAAAGTGAACTTTGAGCTGTACTTTTTAAGGAGTCTTTCAAACATCTGTTCTGGTGGACGGCGTACGTTTTGGCTCTGAAACAAGCATTTGACAAACACATTAACAATCACATCTACGATACACTCAGCTGGGGTTCACCTGCATGAGAAGGTTTCAATATGTTTAAAAGTTTCAAATTGGTAATATCTGTTAGAACATTTTATTTTTATTGAACACTCCTTGAGCTTTAACAAAAACATGAATGTTTTGTTTCCTTGGATTATGATCAGCCTCTTCCAGCCTATGCTCACAACCTCCTAACTTCTTATTAAACGTTGTCTGTGACCTAACTGATCTTTCCAATAAAAATAAAAAAAATACATCAAAAATACATAGGATGACAGAACTAATGCCTCTTTTCCACAATGTGGTGAACTGTGGGTCGGTAGCAAAATCAAACTGATTTTGCTTTGCAGGTCAGTCTAGCCACACTCCATAGGAACCTCAGCAGGCCCCAGCAGATTGGCTGTGTCTTGCCAATCCAATCACAGCCCTTTATTTGTTTGGTGGGCCAATCACAGTGCTACATCGGTTTGATGGGCCAATCACAGCGCTACATCGGTTTATTGGGCCAATCACAGCACTACATCGGTTTGGTGGGCCAATCACAGTGCTACATCAGTTTATTGGGCCAATCACAGCGCTACATCGGTTTGGTGGGCCAATCACAGCGCTACATCGGTTTATTGGGCCAATCACAGCACTACATCAGTTTGGTGGGCCAATCACAGCGCTACATCAGTTTGGTGGGCCAGTCACAGCGCTACATCAGTTTATTGGGCCAATGACAGCACTACATCAGTTTGGTGGGCCAATCACAGCGCTACATCGGTTTGGTGGGCCAATGACAGCGCTACATCAGTTTGGTGGGCCAATCACAGCGCTACATCGGTTTATTGGGCCAATCACAGCACTACATCAGTTTGGTGGGCCAATCACAGCGCCACATCAATTTATAGGGCTAATCACAGGGCTACATCAGTTTGGTGGGCCAGTCACAGTGCTGCATCGGTTTATTGGGCCAATCACAGCGCTACATCGGTTTGGTGGGCCAATCACAGCGCTACATCGGTTTGGTGGGCCAATCACAGCGCTACATCGGTTTGGTGGGCCAATCACAGCGCTACATCGGTTTATTGGGCCAATCACAGCACTACATCAGTTTGGTGGGCCAATCACAGCGCCACATCAATTTATAGGGCTAATCACAGGGCTACATCAGTTTGGTGGGCCAGTCACAGTGCTGCATCGGTTTATTGGGCCAATCACAGCGCTACATCGGTTTGGTGGGCCAATCACAGCGCTACATCGGTTTGGTGGGCCAATCACAGTGCTACATCGGTTTGATGGGCCAATCACAGCGCTACATCGGTTTATTGGGCCAATCACAGCACTACATCGGTTTGGTGGGCCAATCACAGTGCTACATCAGTTTATTGGGCCAATCACAGCGCTACATCGGTTTGGTGGGCCAATCACAGCGCTACATCGGTTTATTGGGCCAATCACAGCACTACATCAGTTTGGTGGGCCAATCACAGCGCTACATCAGTTTGGTGGGCCAGTCACAGCGCTACATCAGTTTATTGGGCCAATGACAGCACTACATCAGTTTGGTGGGCCAATCACAGCGCTACATCGGTTTGGTGGGCCAATGACAGCGCTACATCAGTTTGGTGGGCCAATCACAGCGCTACATCGGTTTATTGGGCCAATCACAGCACTACATCAGTTTGGTGGGCCAATCACAGCGCCACATCAATTTATAGGGCTAATCACAGGGCTACATCAGTTTGGTGGGCCAGTCACAGTGCTGCATCGGTTTATTGGGCCAATCACAGCGCTACATCGGTTTGGTGGGCCAATCACAGCGCTACATCGGTTTGGTGGGCCAATCACAGCGCTACATCGGTTTGGTGGGCCAATCACAGCGCTACATCGGTTTATTGGGCCAATCACAGCACTACATCAGTTTGGTGGGCCAATCACAGCGCCACATCAATTTATAGGGCTAATCACAGGGCTACATCAGTTTGGTGGGCCAGTCACAGTGCTGCATCGGTTTATTGGGCCAATCACAGCGCTACATCGGTTTGGTGGGCCAATCACAGCGCTACATCGGTTTGGTGGGCCAATCACAGCGCTACATCGGTTTGGTGGGCCAATCACAGCGCTACATCGGTTTATTGGGCCAATCACAGCATTACATCAGTTTGGTGGGCCAATCACAGCGCCACATCAGTTTATAGGGCTAATCACAGGGCTACATTAGTTTGGTGGGCCAGTCACAGTGCTACATCGGTTTGGTGGGCCAATCACAGTGCCACATCAGTTTATAGGGCTAATCACAGGGCTACATCAGTTTGGTGGGCCACTCACAGTGCTTTATTGGCTGGGTGGGTGGGATGTTATTGCGACAGAAAAACAAAGATGGCAATGGCCTGTTTTAAATAGCTTTGGCATCAACTTTGGACTTGGGCTTTTCTTTGAGTCAAGAGCAGATAGAGGTACTTAAGTCCTTTTTTTAGAAAAAGGGTGTGTTTGCATCTTCTTTGACAGAGCATGGCAGACTGTGCCGTTTACTCCTAAGCAGTAAGTACGTCACTTTGCTCATTGTCCAGTAGCATTCAGAGACCACATGAAAGAGAACAGTAGATCCCTCCCCACGTCTTGTTTCAATGAGTCATGGTACGACCATTTATTCATATGTGATGGATGGCTTGGCCAGGCTAGGCTGGTACGATATTTAGTCTGTTTCAAATGTAAACATGGCCCATATAACCGAACCGTACCATACATACATTACATATAAAGTTCCCACTTTTCACATGTGATTTCCAAACACATGGTAAATATGTGCAAAACATGTTTTTCCACCACTGTTTTCTTTACACATTCTTGAATGTTTTAGGCGCTACTCTTCCAGAACGTGCCAAGTTTAGCAGCTCAGAAGTTCAGATCGGTCCAGACAGGAAGTCAAACACAAAAGAGTAAAACACCATGCAACTTTTAAAATAAAGACAAGCAGATATCCAGTTGCTTACATATGCATTACCATGTAACACGTCTATGTTACGCGTCACTTACAGAAAGCCTGGGTCAGGAAAGGAGCTGTTCCTCAGCTTTGCAGCCCTGCCTGAAGGAAACAGGGCGAATAGTTCACGGGCTGTATCCATCATTATGTTCCATTTTCTAGTCACCACTACGAATGAATGACTTGAAATTGCAATGTATCATTCTGACTAGTCGATGTGACTCTTTCAGGTGCAACATTTATGCTTTTTTAACTAAATTAACTTTTACAAAAATCACAACTGTCAGTTTGTTTGTCCCTGGCCTCCCGCATTCATTATCTGTCTCCATGCACCCTGAGCAAAAAGAGAGGTTTCAATCCTCATTAACCTCCCTTCCTCTCTCAGCCTCACCTCAGGCTGACTCCACCTTCAGATGCACTCATTACTCACGAATCAAGATGGGGAGGTGGGAACGGAAAGTGGGAATCACAAAAGTAAGAGGAGGTGAGACAAATAGCTGGCTGGAGATTGGAGAATGTCATAATGGGTGACAGACGGAGAAATGAAAAAGAGGTGAGAGAAAACAACAAAAAATCAAAGGAAGGCTGAGAAAAGTGGTGATTCACTTTGGTACGGCTAAATGAAAAAGGCAGAGCGACACGGACAGCAGGAGCAGAGAATCCATTAGGGAAGTAGGGGAGTGGCTAAGATGACATGTGCGCAAGACATAAGCAGATATGCTCAAAAGTTTCAAATTGCAGCACTTGGAATGATTATCAGCAATGGATCTCCACCTTCAGAAACCAGTTATTCATCAACGTCATGTGTGTTGGCTTCAGACTACCAATTTTCTGAGCAAGGAGCCTCATGGTGCCTCCAATCTTTCCTAAATATCGCACCCCTCCGCTGCTGCCTTTGTGGCCGAGTTACAGTTCAGTAATCCCTACCAACGTGTCCTTGATAAATGACTTGCATCTCAAAGTGCAGCCACACCAGCATGGATACAAACGAATGCAAAAAGTAATTTTGATGATAATGAAGTCCGCCTCTCCCTCTCTACAACTCCAAAGTTCTGGTGTTTGTTTCCTAGATCAATGGGATATGTAGATGATTAATTGCACAAGGAAAAAGCTGTAGTCCAATCATTAAAAATCTTTTAATTAGTGAGAGACAGGTTGTGGAGTGAGAGGCAGCATTTAATTGTAGACAAAGGGGGAAAAAAAAACAGCAGCAGCCAAAATATCTTCATGGCCAGAAGGTAAATAATGAATAATAAGTAGAGCAGTAGGGGTGTTTTCATTAGAACATTAGCTCGAGTAGAATAAAAAATACATTAACACCTCAAATCAGACCAATCCCATCCAGTTCAGTCTGAATGAATGTTTAATCGGATTAGGAGGGCTGATGTAAATCATTTTATGATGTGAGCAAAAGGAAAATGTAACTATTTATACACTTAATGAGGATTATTTCCCTCTGATGGGGATAAGTCAGTTCTTTCTGCACATGCCTGGATCATGAAGGAAAAACCTGCGGGCTGCACTACAAAGTGACACTTCCTGCTCCGTTGACTCTGTTAGGTTGAAAGTTTTCAGGAGCAGAAGAGGATCTGTTTGAGAATCACCATGACAACAGATTTTTTAGCTGCTCAGCAGCAAGTTGCAAGCTGAGTTTCTGCCCCAGCTGTGAGTGAAAAGCACATTTTCTTTGATCTTTGCAGGAAAAAATTAGAAACAACTATTAGAGGTCGTAGTTCTGAACGTGCACTGATGTGCAAACGTAAAGCCTGAGTTAACATACTAACATCACCACCTGCAACCTATAGGTTTGGTCAAGCTAGTCTAAAGAAATAAAGCCCTGCAGTGTTGGACGTCAAACCCTCTAGTTTCAAAGAAAACTCAGATTCAGACATTTACATTTTTATTTTGAAAGTTTTCCAGTTTTCAGTTTGTGGTTAAAGTCAGCTATGACTGATAATTTGCTGTAATGTAGATCCACTAAGAAGATGCAAAGATCGATCATTAAGAAGAGTCTTAAAGAGCAGATGAACAGAATTTAGAAAAGGCTGAGCACAAGGACCCGCAACAGCAGACGGGAATGAAATGAAACCAGAAGCAGCGAGTAGGCTGATTTATGAGTAAAAACATTTCTGGGCTGCACGGCGCAGTTGTTAGCACTGTTGCCTCGCAGCACGAAGGTTGCAGGTTCGAAACTCTGCTACGGCCTTTCTGTGTGGAGTTGCGTGTTCTCCCCATGCATGCGTGGGTTTCCTCCGGGTACTCCGGTTTCCCCCACAGATCACAACATGCCCTATAGGTTATAAATTGTAAGTCGCTTTGGATAAAAGCGTCTGCTAAATAAATAAACATAAACATAAAACAGGTGAGGTGATTACTAATATGGGACAGGTGTGAGGTGAGTGCAAGACTTGAGAAAATGTGCAAATTTGCTATTGGAATCACGCTGGATTCACATTTATGACACTTTAGCATGTGTTAAAGTGCAAATTTGAACAATTCTGCTGCAGTTTAGCCTCAGTGCTTTAATTCTATCTTAAATTGTTTGCAATTATCTACATTTTATTTGCAGTTTTGTTGCATCTTTCTCACACAGAATATCAGCTTCAGTTTAATCAGTCACAATTTTGTTTCTGAGGTCACCAGAGTTCTTTAGCACATCTGGCCCTCTATGACTAACAGAAACTAAATTAATAAAGCAAGATGTCAAGTAACTGGATACAAATACTTTGTTACCTTACCTAAGTAGAAATTGTGAGTATCTGTACTTCACACATTAGGCGACATTTTACTTATCTGTACTTTCTGCAACTTGCATTTAAAAGAATAGCCTCATTACACATTTCAGCTTTCACATAACTGTAGCGGAGGCAAACTGATGATTTTACCCGTTATGACCAGGAAGATGTACTATTCTCTTTAAATATAAAATATTTACCTGCGATGTCTTTATTGTAATTATTCAGAAGATTCTAGGATTTAATTCAGAAGATCTAGGCCAGGGGTCGGCAACCTGTTCCCATCAAAGAGCCATTATTACCCGTTTCCCACAGTAAAGAAAACACTGCAGCAGCCGCGGCGTTGTGGGCGGGGCCTACCCTCAGACAGCAGAGAGCTGCTTTAACTAATCACAACAGGTGACAGCAGCCGGTACCGGTCGCTCGTGTATGTCAAAGTTATCTTTCATAAGACGATAATCAATAAAACGATTTATATAAAATGGATCCAGAAGTTGTAGCCCGTCTCTGCTACAATATTTTGATATTTTTCACCCTGTTGGTGGTTTTACTGAGCAGGTGCCACTTTTGTCATACGTTTCTTTTTAAAACATGTTTAGACTGTTCAGAATACAAATCCAGGCCCTGTCACATTTGATTGTTGTAATTAAACTTTGTAGGTGGGGAAGGTCAGAAAAGGATCCGATCAATTTGTTTTTCCCTCATTTACAGTGACGGAGATAATGGCGCAGTGCGCCTGGCTCTGGTGTTAATCAAGTTATATTATATCTCTTTGCAACAATTTTCACAAGAAAACAGAACAGTCAAAAGCAGGGCTTGTGTTGACCGGACAGTTCCCGTATTTGACAGTTTATTTTGACGGAGAAAGAATAGAAAGAATTACCCTGACGCATGCAGACGAACTGACACTTTATTCGTTTCGCACATCGCAGATGTAGCTAAATCACTCAAGAAAAGATTCCCATCTGAACATCTGAGCTGGACACTGCTCAACGCAGCTCGCTGTCAGCGTGTACTACATAAGATCCACAGCGAGCTGAAGATGTGGAGAGGGGCTTGGAGCACATCGCAGAACCAGAGCGCATGCTGGAAGATTCCTCCGACTGAAGCGAGACTTGTCACTTAGAAAATCTTCCCTGATTTTGAAACTTTGGCTGAATAGTGCTTGTTCCTGTCTCCAATGTGGCGACACATCCAGGAGCCATCTGAGGAGAATCCCAGAATCTCACGTCCTCGTCAGCTCAGAAAGCGCCTATGATTACGCACAAGCGTGACGCGTCAACCCGGTCTCACAGTAAGACCGGGTTGGACCTGTTCAGATTTACGCAGACAATCTTTACATAGAATTGGCATACAGATGTAAAATTAATGCAGTAAAATATAAAGCATTTTATTTAAATATCCATTCATTATTTTACAAGCACAGAGAGCCGCATCAGATGGATGGAAGAGCCGCATGCGGCTCCAGAGCCGCGGGTTGCCGACCCCCGATCTAGGTTCTTTGCTTTTTCAGTGATCAACCACACTTCGTGTTACTTCAAGAATGAGTCAGGTTTATAAAAGTAAGAATTTATTTTACAAACAATTTAAAACATGACTAATTAATTAAGCATTTACTGTGAATGCATGTAACTAAATGTGATGATGAAACCTATGTGTGAATGATGTCAGTCAGAGCTTCCTTATCAAAGTAAGCTGAGTTCTGGTGAAAAGATCTTGGTTTGCTCTAATCTGTAAAGTTGTTATCATCGGAAGAGCATTCAGACGCAATCTGTCATGTCTACTTTACCTGTTTCATAGAGACCCTCTTGCTGGACCCAAAAGTCACAGGGGTCAGCTGACCGCTGGCACCGGAGGGCTGTGTGGTACCGACTCTTCAGTCCAGAGATGTCTCGGGTCACAACAGCTGGATGGAACCGTGCGTCTGGCGGACTCTTATGGAGTCTAACCATATCAGCTTTGTTTATGCAGGAACTGTTTGCTCATCAGCTTTACAGGTGCAAAGAGGTTTTGACGACGTGTCAAAATCTTTGATGTTAAAGAGGTTTTGCTACAGATGGCCGGTCTGAGCGATTCCCTGGAACGGTCGAATCTCTCACAGTGCTCCAGTTTTAAGGTTTAGCTGTTATGATTTGGACAGCCAATCAGAGGCTGACAAGTTTGAGAGATGTTACCAAGACAACTCAGAAACACGCCTTCTTGATACAGGATGTTCTGACTGGGTTAATACTTTGTGTGTCAGGGTTTACCTTAGCCGTACCTGTTATGTGTGAGGACCTGTCGTACAAACATGTTGAACACATGGCAGTCTTAGTAGATATCATAATATAACATCCATTCAGTGTGCACAGATTAATGAAGCATTCCATTATACTATAATCATTATAAGTAGTAATAAACAAATCTTTATTTAATGATTATCTAGATTATAAGTCATAGAAGAAGTTCATATTGATTTATTAAATGATTATTGAATTTGGCAACTGATTCAAGCTGGAGTTCTTCTGTGTTCTACTGTATTTTCATCACACTACAAAGCATTAAAGGGACAATTTGCGACTTTTTCATATTTTAAAATCATTTTCTTGAGCCAGTATGTGCTGAAATGACCCTTTACAGAGCTAATGACAGGCCACCCAGCCGTAATGCCTCCTGTGGCCAGAATACCACATTTGCAACTTCAGAGTTGCTGGTCCGGTCTATTGGACGTAAAAAAAAAAAAAAAAAATTGAGCTGACATACTGCGTGCTGCATTCTAGTTCCAGCACATTCCCTGTATGTTTTAGATGATGAATACATGATTTTTTTCTAGTAGTGAATCACTCTTGTGGACACTGAGGAAGGCTGGGGAGACATTTTTGCTGTTAGATTAAGGTGTCAAAAAGACAAATGCACAGCGAGGTTCTACAAACGGACAGTAGGGGGCGCTAAAAACAAGACTAAACTGCCTAGTTCCTCTTTACTTTACATTGGACATATGTGCAGAAAAATCTGATAGCCTAGTGCAGGGGTGCCCATGACATCGATTGACATTAACTAACTGATTGCCACCATAATACCGAGACATGCCTGTACCCCCTTTATGTATCATTATGGTCATTATGGCCTCTTGAAAACATATTTATTTTGAGTGGGTGTGGTAGCCCCATGGGATTAGAATTGAGCACCACTCAGCATTAGCCAGTAACGTCAATCACAGAGCGTGCACACATTAGACAGGTGCAGAGTTGGCGACAATTAAAGTGGATACCATCCATCCATTATCGGCTGCTTATCCAGGGTCAGGTCGCGGGGGCAGTAGCCTAAGCAGGGAGGCCCTGACTTCCCTCTCCCCAGCCACTTAGGCCAGCTCCTCTGGGGGAATCCTAAGGTGTTCTCTGGCCAACTGAGAAATGTAGTCCCACCAGCATGTCCTGGGTTTACCTTTAAGTCTCCTCCCAGTTGAGCATGCCTGGAAAATCTCACTAGGGAGGCGTCCAGGAGGCATCCTAACTAGATGCCCACAGCCATTGAATAACTGCAGTTCATTTTCTTAAGCAATAGAATCTTTCTCACTATTGTTCCATGGGTTTTCTTGGGTACAAGAAATAACTACTAAGTTGCACCTGTTTACTGGCTTTTACCTCCACCTACCAATCTGGAGTGTGGATGGAGTGTGGATCAACTCTTCTCTCCCACCACTTACCATAATTCCTCTTAAACATCTTGCTGCAAAAGAATGGACACATTGGCTAGCAAAAGGAAAAGACAGAAATGATCATCTTGGACATATGGTTCATAACATACACAGATAGCACAAAGTTTAAAGCAGTGGAAATAAAATCATAACTTTATTGTTAGTTGTGTGTGTGTGTGTGTGTGTGTGTGTGTGTGTGTGTGTGTGTGTGTGTGTGTTTGTGTGTGCGTGTGTGTGCGTATGTGTGATATGGTAGTTTCTAAATTAAAAACTTCTACACCATGTCTCATCTATCCTGAGTAGTTTTTGGACATTAGGTAGCTATTTTTATGAAAGAAAAAAAAAACATGGTTGACTAGTGTTTTGTTTTTAAGAAATCAATTATTTGTCAGGATCGGATAATTAAAAAAAATAGAAGTTATTGGTTTGGTACTGACTGAGTAATGATTTGTTCCTCAGTATGCACTTGTGAGGAGGCTTCACTTTACTTTAGGAGACACAAATGTACTAGTTAATGGGTATACTGAGTAAGTAATGATTAGTTACTCTTCTATTCCCGAGATAACTACCCATTAGTCCTTAAGTAAGACTGGCGGGAGTTTTTACCAATGAGTACTGGTTAACTAGCCATTAGTTTCTGGTTCATTACTCCTTCCATCCCAAATTGTTACCTAGTAACGAAGCACAATTTTGTGTCCCTTACTGTAAAATATTACCAACGGTTGTACTATGGAACTTTTTCAAAATGGAATGCAGTCCTTGTTAATTTACCTGTGTTCTTTGGCCAAAGACAGAATAAATAACTAAAACTCACTCTTAACAGAAAATTAAGTAAGAAACCAAACTCAAACCCCCAAATGATAAACAAATAAACAGAACATGATACCAAACCCTGAACACTGACAGCTGTCACCTTCCAGCCCTTCTTACTTTACTTTTGGTTTGCTCCTGAAGGACAGAAAACTTATTCTGTTTAATGAAAGTCAGAAAGAAGGCTCAGCTACCACTGAGCATGGTGGCAGCAATCCTAAATTGTTTGCAGGGTTTATTATGTCTCCATGGTGCCTGCTTTTTCCTACTAATGAACAAGATTTGTCAATATGCTTGAGAAAACTTTCTTTTCAAATGTCAAAATGAATCGATTATGGTAAACTGCTTTGAAAGATAAACACGTTTCTCTCTTCAAGGTTTATCTAAAACCTTATAATCAGAATGTCTTCAGTCAAATTGAATATTTTCCATGAAAACCCAGGAAATTATGTAACAAAAAACGTGACCAGCTGATCAGCCTGCCTTACTCAAGCAATTATGTCCAAATTATTGCCATTTTATTTTACTAACTCGCCCCATTGAGAGGAATCTACAAAGACTATTCCAAAGGTGGGAAATTGGGTAAAGTAGAGTAATACAATGAATGGAAAATTACAGGAGCATTTTGAAAGGCATAGAACAGAGAGAGAGAGAGAGAGAGAGAGAGAGAGAGAGAGAGAGAGAGAGAGAGAGAGAGAGAGAGAGAGAGAGAGAGAGAGAGAGAGAGAGAGAGAGAGAGAGAGAGAGAGAGAGAGAGAGAGAGAGAGAGAGAGAGAGAGAGAGAGAGAGAGAGAGAAGGTGAGGCGATGTTAGGCAGCAGACATGATTAAATTCCATCATCTATTACAGCTTGGTTCGCTGCTTTGATCTGGCTTCAAGGCCGGCTCTCTAAAGCGCAGAGACTCCATTCGCTCCTTAAAAGGTGACTCTACCCATGTCTTGTTTCATTATTAGCTATCTCTGTCTTTGCCTACAGTCAACCGCATCCACACGTAGGCAAAGCAACTCCTACGCACACTTACCCACAAACTCCCTCTGTGGTTCCAAACATTAACAGCCTTGATTAAGAACATTGACAGTTTGACCCTGTAAAGGAATATTCTTTAATCTGTGTTTTGCTTTCATTTGTTCTTGTTTTATGTTTTCTTTTTCAATTGCTTTGCAAACTCCATTTGTCAACTCAGCGCCAGTTTCAAAAGAAGTTCCTTGGTATCAGGGGGCTTTGAAAGTGTGTCAACAGCAATCATCAGTTAACAACGCTGTGAGTTTAAAGAAACAACATCAAATTCTGAGGCCCTGTCCACACGTAGCCGGGGATCTGCCAAAACGTAGATATTTTTCTACGTTTTGGCCTGTCATCCACACGAAAACGGAGTTTTTTCACACGAAAACGGATCTTTTTAAAAACTCCGGCCAAAGTGAAGATCTGCGTTTTCTCCGTTTTGGGTGTCTGCTTGTGGACGGACAAAACCGGAGTTTTAAGGTCCACAACGTCACTTTCTGTGACAAAAAAATGCTGACATCACGTGTGCGACCTGTGTTTACACTAGCCGGCATCATGGAAGCCCTCAGAGCTGCGCTCTGTCACTACCCGATACATCAACCGTCCAAGCGCTTTCTGCTTGTTTGTTTTTGCAAGCAGAATTACTGCTCCTTGCGGAAGACCACAGACAAAGGACGAGGTTAAGAACGGGGGAAGTACTGCCGCCTACAGGTCTGGCATGTCCTTAACAACATATTTATCCGGGTACGTGTGGTCAGAGTTTGTTTTTAAAACGCGGTGGTGTGGATGCAAGTTTTTGGAGGGGCAGATATTCGTTTTTAATAAACCCCGGCTACGTGTGGACTAGGCCTGAGAAACTGGTGATGAATCAACTTAAAGTAACAGTGTGTGTTTTCCTTGGCAATAGGGGGCAGTAGATACCTAAATCATTGCAAGCAAGCAAGCATTATTTTTGTCTTCAAGTAAGACCTTATCGACGGAGGGCCATTAGGGTCAAAAATCCTTGGGAGTGCAACCTCCAGCAAAATAACAAGAACATCAGACTCCCTTTCATTACACTCAATGAGTAAAGAGGTAAATGTGTAAAAGAACAACATTTATTAATGCTGAAAGTTTTGTAACTGTTACAAATCAGTAAATGCATTTTGTCCTCACGGGCTTCCGTATGAGGAAACATGGCCTCCGATATGGCGTCACCCAGAAACTTGGACCCACTCCCATGTATTTTAGAATGGATTTTTAGGGTTATATGTTATGAAACCGCTAATATTTTTCAACAGCAGGGTATCTTTTAATTCATTTACAACAACATTTCAATGATATTTCCATTAATGGTAAAAACTACACATTGTCACTTTAAGTTCTGGTTTAGCAATAAACATTTGAATTTAGAATGGAATACTTTTCTCTTTCAGACCTTGTCTCTCAACTTCAAACAATTGGGTTTTAGCATGTTAAAGAGACAATGTGTAGCTTTTATCGTTAATCTCTGGAAATATCCACCAAGATGTTGTTAAAAATGAAAATATTGGCGGCTTTGTAACATATAACCATAAAATTTGGGTCTAAAATACATACGCGTGGGTCTAAGTCTCTAGGTGACACCAAGTTTCCTTCTATGGGAGCCCATGAGGACAAAATGAATTTACCTATTTGTAACTAATTGTTACAAAACTTTCGTCATTCATAAATGTTGTTGTTTTACATATTTACCTCTATACTCGTTGCCACTGCTGAAAGGGACTCTGATGTGCTTGTCATTTTGCTGGAGGTTGTGCTCACAGAGATTTTTGACCCTAATGGCCATCCATTGATAAGATCTTACTCAAACACCAAAATACTGCTTGCTTGCAATGATTTGGGTTTGTACCGCCCTCTATCACCAGGCAAAATACACAATGTCACTTTAAAAACAACCAAGGTTGATTAAAGTGTTTTAATACATATATTTTAGGAGCATAAACCCCTTTACATGAACCATCTTGTTTCCAGCAGGGTCCTCCTTTAAATGCAACAGAAAACACAGAGCCTTGCAAAAGTCGTAATACCTCTTGAACTTTTACACATTTTGACACTTTACAAGCATAAATTACATAAAAGGGGACGACGAGGGCAAAGGAGCTAAGTGCCCATCCCGGGGGGGGGGGGGGGCTGTGGAATAGTCCTGCCCACTCTGTCGCAGTAGTCGTGTCCTTGGGCAAGACACTTCACCCTGCCTTGCGTGATGGTGGTGGTGGTCAGAAGGGCCAGTGGCGCCAGTGAATGACAGTGTGCCTAAGGGCAGCTGTGGGTACATTGTAGCTCATCATCACCAGTGTGTGAATGAATGGGTGAATGACTGATTGTGTTGTGAAGTGCCTGGAGGGGTTGTAGAACCCTAGAAGTCGCTGTACAGATACAGGCCATTTGTCTGTGATGGACCAACACACACAATTGTGAAGTGGAATGAAACTGATACCTGATTTTCAAGATTTTACGCAAATATAAATCTGGAAAATGTGGTGTGTATGTGTCTGACAAGTTGAGACAGACACCAGGTTCTTGTGAGAAAATGTTGGGCTAATCCGCCCGTGGTTTGTCGTCGTCGTCTTCCTCCACTTATCCGGGTCCGGATCGCGGGGGCAGCATCCCAGCTAGGGAGCTCCAGACCGTCCTCTCCCCAGCCACCTCCACCAGCTCCTCCGGCAGGACCCCAAGGCGTTCCCGGACCAGATTGGAGATGTAACCTCTCCAACGTGTCCTGGGTCGACCCGGGGGCCTCCTGTCGGCAGGACATGCCCAAAACACCTCCCCAGGGAGGCGTCCAGGAGGCATCCTGACCAGATGCCCAAACCACCTCAACTGACAACTTTCAATCCGGAGGAGCAGTGGTTCTACTCCGAGTCCATCCCGAATGTCCGAGCTCCTCACCCTATCTCTAAGGTTGAGCCCGGCCACCCTACGGAGGAAACTCATTTTGGCCGCTTGTTTCCGCGATCTCGTTCTTTCGGTCATTACCCAAAGCTCATGACCATAGGTGAGGATTGGGACGTAGATCGACCGGTAAATCGAGAGCCTGGCTTTCTGGCTCAGCTCCCTCTTCACCACGACAGATCGGCTCAGCGTCCGCATCACTGCAGACGCCGACCCAATCCGCCTGTCGATCTCCCAATCCCTCCTACCCTCACTCGTGAACAAGACCCCGAGATACTTAAACTCCTCCACTTGAGGTAGGACCTCTCCCGACCCGTGGCCCGTGGTTTGTAGAGATTTAAATAACAATTTTACCCTGGATGAAATCACATAGGTGCTGCTTCAATGTCAAGTAGCATTTGTCATCGTGCTCTGATGTAAGATTTGCCTCTATTTTTTACCTTTTTCAACACAATCAAGCATCCTAACCTCTTTCATCATCTCCCAGTCATTCCTGTCAGTAATCTTGTACATTAATCTCTTGCTTTCCCCCCAATTCTCCTCTTCCTCTATCTTCCATTGCCTGTTCCACTGGCAGTAAATTAATGTCACAACTACGCTTTTGCTGTTACTGACGTCTTTGTCTTTTTGAGGATTCTTCTACATCTTATTGCTTGTTGCCTTCTTTCTTTGTGCTTCCATGCACTTTACGGTAAAACCAAAGGTTCTCATTCTGTCTTCCTCCATCCTTCCCTCCTTCAACTCTTCCCAGTGTGTTTCTCAGAGGGACAGTGATTACAACTGGTGTACTGCCTCTCCTGCCATGACAATTAATGCTGGAGGCTTAAAGATGGAGCAGGGTGGAAAGATGGAAAAAGTGGCTGTGCCCGCATCTCCATACATTACCATACTGAACAGACTGTTGGGGTGTCTCAGCCCAACTGGCTGCTCTACAGTAGACACTTCAGGGACATGTTGCCCCAGCCAGACGCACTCCAACTCAGACATGTTTGCATAAACTTTCCTGCTCTCTAAAACAAGCCTGTTGAGGTGTCCTTCTGTTTGTCCCCACAGCCAAGGTGCCATTTTCTGACATTTTGGTATTTCTGGTTGTTTTCTTTAAATAGTTTTTTAGTTGTTTTTCAATTTCATCAGTTAATGCTCATAAGACATTTATTTTAGTACAAAACTCTGGCATGGTTTCATGCAGTGTTACTTAAGAAGTGGTTTAATGACAATAAATTATTTCTCAATTGGAATAAAACAAAATTCATGGTTTTTGGTAACAGAAAAACTAATGATTTAGTTACATTGTCTATTGATGGTTTTTTAATTGATAGAGTAAATGAAGTCAGATTCTTAGGAGTTCTCTTGGACCATAAACTTACTTGGAAATCCCATATAAAATATATAAAACAAAAAATATCCAAAAGTATTGGAATTTTAAACAAAGTCAAAGGTTTTCTAGAAATTACAATGCTTCAGACATTATATTACTCATTTATCTTCCCATACTTAACTTATTGTATTGAGGTTTGGGGCAATACATATAAAACAAACACTAATCCTTTGTTTCTGTTACAGAAGAAAGTTCTGCGAATTCTACATAAAGCAAATCCAAGAGAACATACTAACAAATATTTTGTTCTATCTAAAATTATGAAATTCAAAGACTTAGTTAACTTGAAAATTTTACTAATTATGTTTAAGGCTAGAAATAATTTGCTGCCAACTAATCTACAAAGGTTCTTTGTTTTAATCCCAAAAAATGATAAGAGTAGAAAGAAACCAGAGTTTAAAAGGATATTTGTTCGTACTACATTAAAGCAAATGTGTATTTCAATATATGGTGTGACATTATGGAATAACCTGGATGATGAATTAAAAAAATGTGCAACTACTGATCAATTCAAAAAAATGTATAAAGATAAAATGCTAAAATCGTATGATTTGGTAAGTTGAGGATGGAGGATTAATGTTTTAGTAGTGATATTATTTGTGGAAGTAAGAGAGCGGTTTATTTTTTGTGTATAAGGCTATTTTGTACTTTTTGTTATTTATCTTGTCTTAGTTAAAGGGGGTAGGTCATATAAGATTTTTTTCTTCTTCCTCCCCCTATTTCACTTGAATGCTTAAATTCTGATTTGAAGTTTGTATATTTAAACTTTGAGTGAAATAAAGAATTGAATTGAAGTATTTATTTATTTATTTATTTTTGCGTGTCGAAGAAATTTTCGCAAACAACAACGAAACGGAAACTTACATTTATACTTCTAAAAAGACTAAATTATAAATAATAATAATTAACTATTTAGCATAATTCCAACAGGAAATGTATCTCAAAGTGCTTTACAAATTAAAATGACCCCACATACCCACATTCCCTCCCATCCCTAGTAATATAAAAGCATTTTAACAACAATACCCCCTCATTACACTCATGTTATGACACACACACACACACACACACACACACACACACACACACACACACACACACACACACACACACATGACATAAGAAATAAAATAAAACACAAAGGTCTGAGTTCAGATGAGCCAGAAAAGCTAAGTTAAGGAAACGCCATTATGACGAATACAGATCAACATTTCATCGATGAATAAAAGACAACAATGAAAATGGACAGTAACAACACTGCAATCAGAAAAAATGGGCAAACAATAAAAAGAACCATTCAGCAAATGGAACAAGTGGGAATTGACGAGAAAAGAACCAATCAGAGTGGCCGGTCGCTGTTTGAGCAAGCTACTGGTAACCACAGACATCATATATTGATGGCTATACGGCTAACAGTTAAACAATTTATGTCTAGAAGGATAAAATGAGTACGGGTGGGAGTAAAAACATTAGATGTGACAATCTGAAAAAGTATTGCTTGATGAGTACACATCAGGGGTTTTCGCTGGTTTTAAAAGTGTTACTGTGGTAGAGCGAGCGTGGGCGGGAGGAGATTGCTGGAGTCGAACCAAACCAAACGGGCGGAGCGACGAATCTGGTTGTTTAGCCGCTTTCGTGGTGCTGCTATGGCCGATATTATCAGTGTTCAGTGTTCTAGCGGTGTTTTTGTAAGAAAAAACATTCAGGCTGCTCACTTTAGTAAATTATTGAAGGCAAAAGTCTAATAAATACACCTGAAAATAATTCTTATCTTTAGTCTTTAATTTACCTCCTCACGTTATTAGAGTACAACCTTCAGTGTGTGAATGTGTGTGTGAATGGATGAATGATACACTGTAGTGTAAAGCACTTTGGAGTCCTTACTCTGAGAGGCGCTATGCAAGTGCGGGTCATTTATCATTTATTTTAACGTTTTGATGTAATTTTGTGTCGTTTACAAATAATGCACATTGGCGTGAATGTGTGTGTGAACGGATGACTGATTGTGTTGTAAAGTTCCTTGGGGGGTTCCAGTACTCTAGAAGGCACTGTATCAAATACAGGGGTCTCATTTATCTAACATTGTGTAGAATCCTTACTAAAACTGTACTTAAGCTCAGCAAAAAATTTTTAGTTACGCCAAGTAGGTTTGTGATCTATCAAACATGGAGTACGCACAGCTGCACGCAATCTCCGCTTAATCAATCGGAGACTAACGAGAATGTTTCTCAGCTGCATTTTAGTCACATCCTGCCCTCACCACGCCCACTTACTGCCATAAAGTCAATAGTCAATGCAAAGTGCCTGGTGGATCTCATGCATATACATAAGCCGGCTGTTGCAGCGCTCCGCCAATGACAATGGCGACCGTAGATCAAGGCAGATCAAGGAAGCGCAATTTCACAGAAGCAGAAATTGAGGTACTTGTGGGTGAGGTGGAGAAATGAAAGGAAGTGCTTTTTCAAAACAAATAAGAGAAAATCCACAGAGTGGCACAGCGTTGCTGAAGCCGTCAATGTTGTGAGTTCTTCAGAGAGATCTGACGGATGTAAAAAAAAAATGGTCCAACTGGGTTTCGATCCCGAGACTCCCAGGTGAAGGTCACACACACTAACCAGTCACCCAAACAGAAATCTCCCCCATTCAGCTAGCCAGGGCGCATGATCAATGGGGTCACAGTGACAGGACACACACAGTCACAGACGCATGACATTCTGTCTCAATCTGTCCCCCTGCTGATATTCTGCTTTCCGTATTCTGCGCTTCAGGCTGTGTGTGTGTGTGTGTGTGCGTGCACATGTGTGTGTGCGCACGCATATGTGTGCTTGTTGGGGGTCTTGTTCTGTGTGAAAACAAAGCAGTACAAGTGACAATGCTGCAGGATTTCATAATTTTATCCTTCTCAGCAGCAGCACTGCAGGTGCTCTCCATGTCCAAAATGTGTGTAAGCCAGGTCCTTAGTCAACTTAAAGTAGCGCATATTTTTCCGCTAAGTTTTCTTTCATGAATCCCAAAGTTTGCGTGGAAAGTTGCTTACGCAGTTTTCCGACCCTGTTTAGTGCGTAAGCAAGCTTGATAAATGAGGCCCCAGGCCATTTACCATTATGCAGATTTTAGACATTTTCCATTAATTAGCGTTATTAAAACAATTATAAACATATAGTTTTATTGACCCAAAGTGTGAAATGTTATTTTTTCATGTTTCTTAACAGTTTCAAGCAAAGGTATTGGAGTTAGTGGTAGAGTTTTGTTGCTGTCAGCCAATCAGAGGCGAGATATCTGTAAATCCGGAAAGGACTCCAAAACCTGCCATGTTCTGCTCATCTCTGACCACTTCTACTTCCTGAAAAAGGAGCACGAGGCCTTTTTTCCCCACAAAAGATCACCTCCTATGGCATTTATACTAGAGACCACTGCAAATGTGTTGAAAAAAACGAGTGAACTTGGGATTTAGGTGTGACTAAAAAGGAAAAACAAAATAAGGGGAAAATACAGCACTGCACTTTAGCTAGGAATAGTCTGCATCTGTTTTATGTTCTACTCAGTAATATTCTGGTCAGAAGCCCAAACCTTTGCATGCATGGGTACCACAGTCATGCTCAGCTACAATAAACCCAACTCTCGGCAGCTCTAAGAGCTCACAGCAGGAGTGCTGAAAGAAATTCTAAGAAAACTACTTCTCCTCGGCTGCACCATGACAACACTCTGAAGCTCGCTAACTCTGGTCAAGAAATAACCACTAAAAAATGGTCCTTCACAGAAGTAATGAGACGTGGAGATGGTGACGGTGTTACATGTTTGAGAAATGTCTCAGATTATTAAGTGAGGAGTTATTAATTGGTCACTGTAGTCAAAAGAGCCTTCACTTAAAAAGAAATCTGGACTGGGGATAAAAATAAATTCCACAAAAGGTCAAGGCTCTGATATCACTACACTAATTAGTGTTACCTTGGAAGACGACGGGGTGATCCTCTTGAGCGCAAACTCTTCTGCTGTTCTAAGGGGGTCGTTTTTTTGCATTTCGAAATGATTGGACTTTCAGTAGCAGCTGCTGCCGTGTCTGTTGAATCATCCACCTCAAATCCTAAACCACACATTGCAAACTAACCCTCATATTCTCTAATTTACTTGCTTCCTGTCAACATCACGAGTTTCCTTTAAGGCTTATCTGACCATAAACATGTGCATTTGAGCTTCTGCCGTCTTCATTTTCCTAACAAGTTTTCGATTTTTCTTCTCTACTTCTTTACTCTTTTTTCCCTCATTTGCCCATTCAAAAAAAAAACATGTTTTTGTTTAATATTTAGTCAGAAAATGAGAGTGCTCTATAAATCTTTGAAGTTCTCTTAGTGAGTGTTTTTAGTCTCTGCATACTCAACCTTGCAGGAGCCCCTTAATTCCGGCTCGGTGCCCATTGCGATGCTGAACACTGACGCAGGGTTAATATGATTGCTTGTGATCATCTTCGCATTGCTGCCCTCAAGGGTGAAAATAAGACACTAATATAGCAGAGAATAATAAAAATAGTAGTGTATCAATAGATGTTCGGATTAGGGTTAGGGTTAGCCCCAACCCTAGGCCCATCAAAAAAGATTTTTCTAATTATTTAAGCAAATAACAAAGAGATGAAATAATTTCTGCCAGAGACAATGCATTCTGTCTTGTTGCCCTAAGACAAGTTAGCATTCATTTACTTTAAAGTTCCTTTAAGGCCTCAGATGTAGGCAATACCTGGTGGAATCAGAGCCAGGAATGAGAAGGATTCACTGCAGACCCAGAAGAAGGAACATTTTGAGGATCTGGCCAGGATGTCCACCACTGAGGTAGCAGGCCGAGGACTCTGGGGAATGTGAGTCCATTACCTTGACAGAGGTTGCTGAGGTAGTCAGTAAAGCTCCCCGGTGGCAGGTTGCCAAGAATGAACTTGATTTGCCGTAGGATGCTGAAGGCTCTCAACATCATGGAGCTGTCGCGGTTGACGCTCCTTCTCAAAGTTGCATGAAGGACGAAGACAACCTTCGTGGAGACGGAGAAAGAATGGTAGTCCCAACTGCTTCAACTATTAGGTGATCAAGCCTCACGAGAAACGTTTACTCCAAAAGGATGACTGGAGCAATTGTCAGACAGGTGGATTTAGTTCATCTGAAGATCGGATTGGTTCTGCAGTTCCCTTTGGTTTTGAGAAGGGAGGGAATTCACGAGGGTTTCTATAGAAGAGTGATGAACCTAGTTCATAAAAATAAGGCCAATGAAATAAGACTAAATCCTGCCAAACACCCCGCCACTCTCTGGAGCAGCAGACTAATCCGTGCTGATTCAAGCATTTCTGGGCTTTTTTTTTTGCCCCAAGTGCGGCTTGCAAGGGATTCATTCCTACCAGAGACCACTGCAAATGTTTTGATTAAACAAGTGAACCACTCCTTTAGCCCTCCCAGTGTCTTCATGGGTGACCCCACCAGGAAAGTTGACCATTGAGCAGGGTTGATGGTTCATCCCTTGAGGTCTACGTGGCAGGAATGAGGAGTGAGCACCACCTCACCCCTGCCACGTGGACCTGAAGGGATAAACCATCAACACTGTTCAATGGTCTACTTTCCTGGTGGGGTCACCCATGAAGACACTGGGAGGGTTAAAGCAAAATCAAACTTTTTATGTATTTCTCTTTGCTCTGGAGATCCCCACAGGAAAGTTTGATGCTTTCTTGTAACGTTCCTACTGTTTGTTTTCTGATTTTGCTTTCTTTAGTTCCTCGTTGTACACACTGTGATGAGGGTTTATTTTTACTAGGGATGGATAATATATCGGCATCAATATTGGTATCGGTCGATGTTAGTCATTTTTTAACATATCAGTGTTGGTTCGATAAATAAAACCGGGCCGATATTAACAACCAATGTTTTTTCCATCTTGTCTTGATTTGTTTGCCTGTTTCAGAGGGTGAGGAGGGTGATGTGTAATTGTTTAGTCAATTGACAGTGAATGTAATCATCTCAGAACCATAAATATGTGTGGTGTGTGTACATAATAACGTAAATTCAGCTTGAATAGTTTTCATTCTATACAAAATCTGCTGATTTTAGAAGCATTAATGTCAGTTTATTGGTTTTGGCAAACATCAGTTATCAGCTATAACAGTGACCTTAATATCGGTATCGGCCCTAAAATTTCATATCGGTGCATCACTAGTTTTTGCCTTAGCTGACATGTTTCAATGTCACTGCCGCCTTCGTCACGGTAACCGCCGGATGTTGGTGGCGTCACTTCGTTTTATCTGCGGACACCAGAGGATGATATCGCACCCTTTCTGCTGATCACAGTGTCCCATGAATGGTCCAGCGTGTAGACTCCTTCATCCTTGTTCATGCTCCTGGATTCACGCCTCCTTATTTAAACTGCTTCTTTGATCGTCCTCTGCTGCCCGCGGATTAAAGGAAGTGACGCCACAAAAATCTGGCGGTTACCGTGACGAAGACGGCAGGGACGTCGAAACATGTCTGCAAAGGTAAAAACAAACCCTCATCACACTGTGTACACCGAAGAACTAAAGAAAACAAAAGTTTGATGCCTTATGAAATATTCTTTTTGATTTTTTTTTCAGAATGAAAAAACTCCAACATCCTTTTAACATGCTGCCTAAAGTCATTCTTACTAAACTGTCTTAGTCTTTCCTCCTCACTTGCTTTAACAAGGCTCAGGTTGTCATAACACTTGACAGGAGAGGGGGAGGTGTGAGGGTAATTGGGTTTGGAATATCTTAGTCAGCATGCAAATTTACGTCAACATTTTCTCAGGTGTTTCTACTTTTACAGCAAAACACAGATTACAAACAGATTTTGATGCATGGCAGGTGTACGAATAACACCTGCAAGTTCAACAGAACCAGTTGAATCACTGATTGCAAAAGTGGATGTCATTGATGACGTTTCCCAAGTGCAGAGATTTTGTTTGGACCAGAGCTTTTTGAGTATCTCACAAAGGCAATGCTTGCATGCAAATGTAGAAGCTGTACAACGGTTTGTCCTGCAGCATTTCACACTTAACTGTACTCCCAAACAAAGAGGAGGAGGAGGGCATGCTTGATTAGAGGAAGAGCGTACCATACTGTGCTTGACTTAATTGTTTTGTTCTAACAATAGCATACAGTATGTGACATGTAAGCCTATTTTATAACAGGGTTTCTCTCCAGTCAAACAGCAGCTATTTATACTGTTGTCATTGTTTCAAATGCACATTTTCTTAAAGAATTACAAAAAGAGAATCTTATTTACAGGTGAAGTTTGTACGAATGACATCCTGTTGTCAGATGTGGGTACTCTATTTTTTAAAGCAACAATATTTCCGACCGTTTCGTGAGTTTCATGGCTGTTGTCAGTTACAGTTCAGCACCAGAAGATTCTAGATGACATGCAAAAATAAGACATACGCAGTAAGTTAACAAGCATACAAAAAGATTGCTATTGGTTTTGGGTACACCTATTATATTATGGTAATAACTATCTCATAGTGGGCGTGCAGTTTGCCTTGCTGTTAGTTTGCTGTTACAGGGAGCCTTAAGCTTGGTTTATGCTTGACGCATTCACTTTCCGCTTGGTGATGCGGCTCGCGGATGGAACGCGCTTCACAACTCGCAGCGTTTATGGTTCGTGCGGCTTGTCTGTGCGGTGAGCCAATATTCTCCCAAAATGAACGTGGCAGCATGGAGCTCTACAGCATGCATCCAAAACTACACCGTAGTAGAAGTAGAAATTACTGTTTACAACATGGTATTCCAGCATTTTTAACAGCGTTCTCATCTTTTCCGACAGTGCGAGCTATTTCTCTCCAAGTATTATTTACATGTTGATCACGGTGATCTCTGAGAGCTGAATCATACAAATGTCTGTATTTACGAACCTCTGCCATACTAGTTCTTTCCGGTCCGCCATGTTTTTCCACATCAGACCATCTGCGTGGTTAGAAATTTTCCGAGGTGCGCGTTGCGGAAATTGTGGGCCGTGCGGAGGCGCGGTGGAGGGGCGTGGTTGTTAAAATGACGCAAAATGATGCAACTTTTCCGCGCGGAGCTGTGCGGACCTCGCGGACGCGTCAAGCATAAACCAACCTTAAGTCATGCCCGTCTACTTCTGGGCCCTGGGTCCCTGGAAGAATGAAAAAATGAATGCAATCAGTGCGAAAACGGAGAAAAACGGACAACCCAGTTGGCTGAGAATGAATTGTGTTTCAGAATAACTTTCCTTCTAACATGATTAAAACATTAGACTGTTTTGTAATTATTTCAAAGCAGAATTCTTACAAATTGCACCATTAAGTGACTAATCTTCAACAGATCACAACATACTGTTGATTTAGCAAGAAGGAAAAACATGATGTGACAATGATGCGATTAAGTAGTTCAGTAAACATCATAAGTGCAGCCGGGATCTGATTAACTTTGCGCTGTCAAATTCAACGAATAATTTAAAAATAGACAGATTTCAAAACATAACATAATTTAGACTGAACAGCTACCTCACTAATCAGTTCTGGGTTTTCTTATTCAACTAGCTCCATCTTTCATCTTAGCCAAAGATGCATATTTATCCCCTACTGTATTTGTTCAAATTTTGTCCAGAAACCATAAATCAGCAGCAGTGCTGTATTACTTATGCACTCAGCAGTTATAAAGCATTAATTGGTTATTCTGGGAATTGAAAAAAAAACTTAAAACAAAGCAGCCTTCAACAATGAAGCAATAAAGTACCTAAAATGGAACGAACCAATTTCCATATCCTGTAAATATTAAAGAAATTGGACCTAGATGAGCCAAAGGGCACTCGAGGAGCTCTTTTTATATGATTTTTATTGTAATGAGCTGTCAAATGATTAGTCAGCATACATATGTAAGCAAATCAGATAAATGTGTGAAAAATGTGCGTTTGAAGCAGCTTTCCCTTGGGGTAAATAAAGAAAAGAGAACCGGACTTGTTCGAGCTTGACAGCTTCCTGCCTACTGTTGTCGTCCAGCTTTTAAACAAGACTGCTGACAGTCAGTGTGGCCTCTTATTAAAAGCAAACTACCTTTCATGCAATTAGCGCCAGATGCGGCGCAGAGACAAAGAGACTAGCGTGCCTATAAATGGATCATTATGCCTTTTTCGGCATCATTTGAAGGTATTTACCTAAATGGGGGTTTGTTAGGTTCTATTAGACTAACAGTATAATCACATGGCTGCAGACACAACCTAGTCCGTTTTCACCTGCTTCAATCTCATTTCCATCATCTCTCCGTTTTCCTTCACCACAGCGGATGCATGGCTCCACCTGCTCCTCACTCATCCTCCACCTCTGTCCCTGTAGTTATTACGTCTGCCTGTCCCCCAGCGGACTACCTTCTCTGAGTACTGCAGCAACACCAAACTGGCAATAAATCACATTGCATTATCACCGCGCCGTGCTTCGCCTCGCTCCGCGCTCCGCCCACACCGCGCTTCTCATTGGTAGGTGCGCCTCCTCGGTCAGCCTCTCTGCGCGGGACGTCGCAGCCACCGCACGTCCCGCCTCCTTCCTTGGGGCCCGTGATTGGGAGAAAGGGCCTCTCCTTGAGCTGCCAATCATGCCCCCCTTCCTGCGCGCCTCGGCTCGCGCTCGTCGCTGCTCTCTGCGACGCACTGAGAGCGGAGCGGAGCGGAGAGGCGCGCTGCATACCAACAGAGACACAACGGCAGGCTAATTTCTGGTCAGGACGCACAGACCATAACCTACTCTGACTGAACAGATTACATCCGATCATTGGACGGCTGGAATTTTTCACGCTTGTGCTTCTTTAGAAACGAGCCGCCTGAGAGCCAAACTAATTATCTGGGATTTTTGTTTTTTTGTTATTTCTGCTGTTTGCCAGAGATCCGGCACCAGAGAATATTAAAATAATAATAGTAACAATTAAAAAAGACACATCCTCTCTCCGCGTCTCTCTTTCTGCGGGAGTAAATCAGAAGGAAAAGTCCGGACATATGTTTTCATCCACTCACATGTAGAAGAGTTGGACTTACTGGGCTCTTGATGTTTTTTGAATAAACACATTTTTTCCCGCAGCGGTTCCATCGGGGAGGAATACCGTCATATTTGGCTGCAACAAAACAAGCAGAGAATCAGTCAGAACTCCATCATGGGCTGTCCGCTTGTGCACAACGCATTGGCTGCTTTGATCCTGGTTCTGCTGTTTAAAGGTAAGTTTCCTACGACCCACTTAAGTGACGTGTTGACGTTTTTCTGCTGCGCCTCCATATCCATGCCTTTTAATTGTGATGGTCGTGGGGTGAATACTGATGATGATGATGATGATGATGATGATGATGATGATGATGATGATGATGATGATGATGATGATGATGATGAGTGGGTGGGTGGGTATTTACCTGGATCAGTGTCTGTTGATTTTGCTTACTCAGAGCTGCGTAAATATGTTGTTTGTACTTGCGCGCGCGCTAATGCGCGTGCAGGTCGGCAGCCCAGAACAGGGTTCATCTGCAAGTAAACCTCGTGGCTGAGTGTAAGCGTCGGGTGATGCATGTTGAGGTGTTTACAGAAAGGGAGAGGGTGGAGGAATGGAATGGACTCCTCGGTGAGCATTCCCTCACTACGTGACTTGAATGGGACGGCATCCCCCGCGCGCACGACGCATTTCAGGCAGGGACCGTGGAGTGAACGTGCCAGGGGCTCGAAGCAATGCGGGGAGACTCAGGAGAGAGGCACGGTGGTTTGTTCTCTTTCTTCACAGCCAAGGTCGAGAGAGAGAGAGAGAGCGAGAGAGAGCGAGAGAGAGAGAGAGAGAGAGAGAGAGAGAGAGAGAGAGAGAGAGAGAGAGAGAGAGAGAGAGATAGAGAGAGAGAGAGAGAGAGAGAGATGGTCGTGCAAGGATGGAGATCTGGGAGGACTGGAGTGATCCAATAGTGGCAGGCTGGCACCGATAACAATCCCTTCAGCTTCCCCAAAAGAGACAAACACACTTCCTGCAGTTAAAAGTGGAGATACCTGACATGCTCAGCATCTTCTTCAGGAGGAGACAGTGCTGCTGATGTCGTTAGGGAGCACCAAGCATGGACTGTTTCACATCTTATTGCATATTTCATATTACCCACTAAATTCTCACTATGCTACGGGATGTCCAACGTCTTATTAGCTGTGCACAACATTCCCACCATATCCTCTGATTTCCCACAGCACATCTAGCATGAGCACAGACAAATACTCACACCTGGCTCAATTAGTCCTGCCTTAGTCTGGAGGGAAATCAGTATATAAATAAATTACTCAGGGCCCCCTTAATAACAATAATTGATGTGTCAGTGCAATAAGATATGAGGTTAACAACCAGCAGATGCAGACAGGCTGAACCCTCATGCTCCTGCGCTTATTGTGGGCAAGAAAAGCCCAGCTGGTCATGGTTGGCTTCCCACAGTAAGCCCCATATCCAGTCCAGGCAGACAGCAGACGGACAGCCCTGCAGGAAGCACACCAAAGGATTCAGCATCACACGGACCAGCTCTCCAACCAAAGTCCGTCTCATTTCATGTTTCAGGCCAGCAGACTTGAAACCTGTGGGGTTCGTGCGATGTGAAGGTGTGACCAATCATCTCAGACACAGCTGAGGAATGATTGAACGTTGATGTGAGATGCGCACATTGCAGCACACTGGAATCAGATTCATCTCTGGGAAGGACGGATCCCGCCTGCTGCTGCAGGTTGATGTGAGCAGAGACACTCTGAGATTGTTGCACCATGGGGGCTCAGCCCATCTAAGAAATATTAACATTTTTATGATATTTTCAGGAATATGTTTAACATAAAATGTGTTGGTTTGGGATCGTTTTGCCTACAGACATGTAACCGAAGCAAAATGCTAAAAAACAAAAATTGGTCTTTGAAACTTGTTAGAAATCCATAATTACCTGCTGTTACCATTATGATCAATACTGTATACTTGGCAGATATACAATAACAAACTAGACGCCGAAGTTACAACTAACAAACACGCCCCCCTAGTGGCTGGTTGCAGATCACGTTTTAGGCTCCGCCCCTTCATACACCTAAATAGAACAATTTTCTGATGAAATAAAACCTTAGTTACAGTTTTTAAGGTGGATTTTTCTTGATTCATATAGTTTTTAGCGTATTTAATACTCTGTGTCCATAAAAACAACATGACAGTGCCTTTAGGCTATCATAACTTATTTTTTCCATGACGGAGAAAGGACCTTTGGTCCACTTTATGAATCTATGGTTGTGACATTTTTGAACATTCATCAACTTTAGCCATTTTTTATGGCAACAGTTGCCCTTTGAGATAAACCCTGAGACTGTGTTTTCTGTCTTGTCTTTCGCCTGTTTAGATCTCATCGTCTTTTCTGTCTTACAGTTCTTATCTCTTCTGCCGCTAAAAACCATGCAATATGAACATATTCTGAATCTAAACACATCTCCCATCTGCTGGTCTGATGATTAGGTTAGGTCCGACAAACATCTTCATCTTTTAAATTTGAGTCATTTTAGTTCCAGCCCACATTGCTCAACTATTTTCCTTGTGCAAAAATCATGTTTTCTTTTTATTGATGGTTTTCAGCAGCCATTGAATCTGGTTTGGCCTCCTATGAAGCTTATTTTAATGTAAAGATTCTTTTTAAACATGATTTTAATACCTAAGGTCAACTAAGAACAGACTATATGGATGACGGTCCCTCTTCTTCCTCATTAACAGATTTTAGATGAAGCATCTCCTTGATTTCTTCATTATCTAGGATATCCATTAGGTGTGTTCATTATCACTTCTGTAGAGATCCAGAACTACGTGCACTCTGTATCTGGATTGGTAGAGTACTCTTGTACCAAATCAGTTTTGGGATTAAGTGGTGCATCAGTTTAATATGTTTTTGCACTAATAAAATCCAATCTGTGGGATTATTAGACCCCTGTTGGGTTTATTTGTATTTGAAGACTAGATCATTCATAAGACACTTCTTTCAATGTGCAACTCTTGCTCTATTGCCATTTTTGATCCTTAGCTGGATTTCACTGTGGCGTTGTTTCAATAAACTTCTGCAATGTCACCAGATTTATTTCCATCCAGTGTTGCATTAATGTTTCACCAAGATGATGGCAGAGTCTGACCGCTGCACCAAGCCTTCTCGAGCACCTCCCAAAGATTCTCAATGGAGTTAAAGTTTGGACTCTGTGGTGGCAATCCATATAGGAAAAATGTTTTTCTGATTGGCTTAATGAACTAACCTGAATTGGAATGTTTATTATGTGAAGTGCCTTGAGATGACTCTTGTCGTGATTTGGCGCTATATAAATAAAATTGAATTGAATTTAATTTAATTGAAAATGATGTCTCATACTCCCCGAACCACTCTTTCACTATTTGAGCCTGATGAATCCTGGCATTGTCATCTTGGAATATTCCAGTACCATCAGGGAAGATGGAATAACCTGGTTATTCAGGATATTCAGGTAGTCAGCTGACCTCATTCTTGGAGCAAGTCCTGTTGCTGAACCTAGACCTGACCAACTGCAGCAATCCCAGATCATAACACTGCCCCCACAGGCGTGTACAGTAGGCACTAGGCATGATGGTTGCATCACCTCATCTGCCTCTCTTCTTACCCTGATGCACCATCACTCTGGTACAGGGTCCATCTGGACTCATCAGACCAGTTTTTAATAAAGCGTTGGACAGTTCTTAACCCAGTTTTAGTCGTTTCTACAATCTCCTTAGATGTTTCCTCTGCTTGGTGCCAATGATCTGATTCTTCTCCAACAGACTGACATCTTTTCCACGACCACCAGATGGGTCTTAACATGGTTGTTTACTCATTACACCAGTTGAAGTAAAATAACTTGTTGCAGCTGAAAGCTAATCACCTGTGCAGTGATCATCCAATAGGAGCCTCGTATTTATTTGCTTAGTTAAATCGGGTGGCAACTTTTTTTTTTGTTTGGGAAGTCTAAATGAGTAAAAATTACCTTTAAAGGGCACCACCCCTCATCTTAAATGTAATGTTAGTTAATTAATTTTTGTAATTTAAAACAACTACTTTACATATATTTCATAGGTAGTACAAATTCAGACGCTTTCAACGATGATGAATTAATTAATCAAACTCATAATGAATCACATCAAATAGGTTTCTGCTGCTTATGTATTTTTAATTCTTCAGATCTTTAGTCTATCTACGTGTACTATTTTAGCTGCAGACCAGAGTTGCACAGCTAAACTATAAATCCTGCATTATATAGAAAGAACATGACTGTTAAAAGGCTTTTTGATGGTTAATAAATGATGAAGTAGTGGACTAATCCTCATCTGCTCCTCTGAGTCGTGCGTTCTGTGTGGTTGCTGAAACGAGTCACCAAGTCCTGTTCAGATCTTACTGAGTAACTTAATAATGCACAACATGCAGAATTATCCTTCTACTGATTTGAAAGTATAATTTATCTACTTATTTTTAATCTCATGCATTTGCAGTCTCAGATTTTTTGTTGGGTGTGCACAAAAAAAAAAGATCTGGTATTGCACGTGCACTCGGAAAAGGTAAAGTGTGCTTCAGATCTGTACAATGGCATCGCAGCCAGGAGGTCTCTCTGTTCTGCAAAACACACCATTAAGCTATTCAAAGGTTTCCCACAGACTTGGCATCTGAATCCACAAAACACTCGAAGGATACGATGTCCAGGTCCTGGCATGGCATCATGCCAGTCTCTTTCTCGTTTGTTTTCATTGTTTACTTGAAATTTATAAGGACCAGTGCTCTAAGCTGATGGCCAAGCGCCCACTCAAACATATAAAAAATATCTGTGCATTCCTGGCGCAAGAGCTGTCTGCAATTACTCAAAAACGGTTGCTTCACTATAACCAGAGCAGGGATTAAACATTCCGTCTGGAATGCATCCATATACACATTAATTTCAATTAATTACACAATAATTGCTGTTATAACAAAAGCCTACAATATGTAAAATTGAGATTAATGCAACTGCATATTCTTGGAGCTGGGAGGATGACAAGAGAAGTTTTCTATGGAGCCACAATGGTCACAGCAGAAAAATGTTTGAGGTTAAATTGAAGGATTTCATTTTAAAGCCAATTTAAGATTAATAAGGAACCTTGTTTCTGTGTCGTAGATATGCACCGATGTGCTTCAGGGAATCCCATTTACACACAAAGCTGTATGCAATTCCTTCTCTGCAAGTTGTGCTCAGTCAGTCTAACAAATGGCTTATTTTACCAACATGCAGGAAGCTCTAGAAGAGAGGAAGAATACAGGGCAGGAGAACAGGTGAAAACAAGCAGGGTCACTTTGTCGCCGCCATCCTTCTTGTTTCAGAAACATATGGGGGCCAAGTGGGGTCAATGCACATCTCACATGTTATATCACATAGCCATCCTCCTGCTTTTCTACACACGCACAAACAAACATGCATCCATAGACACACACACACACACACACACACACACACACACACACACACACACACACACACACACACACACACACACACACTGGAATGGATCACCAGTCTTGGCTTGGAGATGAAGAGATGAGAGATGCCAGCATCAACAGATGCCACGCGCTCTTATTCTGGAGGGGCTTCTGGTTTTTCTCCCTCCCTTTGAAATCCATGGTTTCTGTGCGCTGTTGTTCTTCATGCTTGGCTTAGAAATGCTTTGCCATTTTGGCAGATTTGTTCAAATGAGAGGGCTTGCATTTGTTCTGAAGAGCCCTGGGGACAAGGGTTGGAGGTAAAACCAGAACTGAGGGCCTGTGGTCTGATTGTTTTCTCAAGGGATTTCACTTTTGTCTTTGGGTCTTTCACTCGTGCTGTTATGTGGAGGAGCATCATGGTGAGTTGGTTCCTCACACATGGAAATGTTGATCAAATCATGATAACATGTGTCTTTTCTTTTTTTTTCATCAAAGGAAGAGACAAGTAATCTAGAAATCAGGTAGGAAAAGATTCTGGTCTGCAGGTCAGCCTAGTCACGCGCATTTTAGCCTTAGCAGGTCAACGACTGGAAGGAACAATTAAAGGTCTGGCCAATCACAACACTCTATGTTTGACAAGACACTGGGTGGAGAAAAACTACAAAGATGGCATTGGCTCAGTAAACATTGTTACCAATTTTAGATTTAAACTTTTCTTACAGACATGAGCAGATAGAGGTACTTAAATCTGCAAAACAAGCTAACGTTTAAACACAAACCTGGTCACAGAACTCTCACGCCTCCTGTCGGCTATCATCCCTAGGTCACGTGCGCCTGATACCAGAACGTGCATTGCCAGAGGAAACCAGAGAGTGCAAAACACCGGTTGCCGTTTTCCATGTCCAAACGTCTTTTGTTGTTCGCGACTTCAAATGGTGTTTTTCTTTTTCGGTTCTGGTAATTTGTCCTAAAGTTGAAGTGGTAGCAGCCGGCTGGTTCCCCTTCTCTGACATTAGTGAGCAATGTCCCACTCCAGTGGTGTTCTGTTGCTAAATGCACAAAACCAAATTGCATTCATTTTTTTGTTCTTCCAGGGACCCATGAGCCGACCGGAAAGGCAGGAGTCTTAGGCTCCCTATACAGAGGTGTGGTGGCCCGGTGAGACCCACAACCGAACGGTCCAGTCGTTGGTTGCAGACTGAGCCGTGTTATTGGTAGAGGTTTTAGACAAATGCGAGAGACACCTCATTAAATTTATTCATTTTTTAAAAATGTACACAAAATATTAATTGCTAGACTATGTTAGAACTTTGTTAAGAGACATGCAAAAAAGATATTTTAAGCAAGCTTGTTTTGCAGATTTATCAGTGCAGCTTTAGGTCATTAATAAAAAAAAAACACGTATTTGCGCCTCTCTCCCCCCCAGCAGTCGTGCAAGCACTGTCACAATGACATATTACCTTTTTGATGCATGTGGGCTACCGTAGATGCAATACCTTCTCTGAACTGCGTGGTGCTAAAGAATCAAATTCTTTCACGCACTGGGCCTTTAAAGGTGCAATGCAATCTGTCAGTGTGCCCCAGGGCAGCTGTGGCTACAATGTAGCTTGTCGCCACCAGGGTGTGAATGTGTGTGTGAATGGGTGAATGACTGATTGTGTTGCATGTGTAAAGAAAAATATTGACTGGCTCAGTTATATTGTAAAACTGGCTGGCTGGTCATATTGTAAGGAGAAACTGTCTTTACTCAGTTTTATTGTAAAGAAGACTCAAAGGTTGTTTTCATCGATAAACTGCCGATAATATCTGAGTGTCTGTGTTTCAGTTCAATGAGGAAACCAGTTTGACAATTAAAAGTTTTAATTCTTCAAATTAAACTAATGATTTTGAAATTGACAAACAGAAAATAATAATCAACATTGGCAACTTTGTGGGACAATCTTTAACAGTTGATATGCTGTTCTTGCTCAAATAGACCTTCTGGTGAATTTATGAAGATTGAGAATGTCGTGACATGAATGCGTGTGTTAGTCTGATTTTGCTTCAGGAAGAAACAGGTGTCTGAGTGAAGTGATGGTTTGGATAAACTTAGGTCTTATCAGAGAACTGCATCAAACGCTAAACACCGTGCTATGTCTCACCGAACTCTTGTGGACCCTCTTTCGGATCCGGGCCGTGGAGGATGTTGTGGTTCATCCAGATGACACCGGCGGCTGACAGGAGACGTAGGTGTCGAACGGAACCGGTCCAGAGTTGCCCTCGGTACACGTGGATGGTAGAGCGTTTTGTCGATGCGCTTTCTTAAGTTAATTCACTCAGAAATCAAAAGACTCGGTAATGAGTCTGCGTTAGAAGTCGCGATTCAGCTATTCTGCCTGGCTTGGCAGAAACAGCGTGAAAGGGGGGAAGAACGAGCCAACAGGCTCTGCCCCCCTTTGGTTTTCAGGTCTGTTCTCTTTCGTTGTCCAACACGAACTGGAATCATAAGACTGAAACTTACCAAAAACCTTTCTCTTCTCAAAGCAAACGTGTGCGTCATCAAATGTGTCTGGAGTTTACTGTGGGAAGATGTGTGTGGGTGTGTGTGAATGTTTGTGTGTGAAGGTCAGCAACAAACATCCTCAACACTATCTAATTATGGATTCATTAAGCCATTATAATTACCCCAAAGCATAAGAACCATTCATTTGATTAAACACATTTATAATGAGCAAAATGATAATGGTTACTTTAACATTAAAATCAAGAAAAAGGAGTTTAAACTTTATGTTTTGACTTGGTCTGGGTACAACTCATGGAAACACATCTTCTGGTAGACTGCAGGTGGCAGATGTTATGGTTTCCTCCCAGACTCGCTGGCGTTCAGGTCTTAATCTGTGGGTGAAAGTTCTCAATGACCCAGCTTTGACCCAGCTGCGTCCAACACCACCATTGTGACAGAAAACCCATATTTCCTCACGTTACAAATGTTTGTGTTTATTTATATGTCAGACGCGTGACGTTCACTTGTTAACCTACAGGACATGTTGTGATCGGTGCGGGAGTATAGGAGGAAACTCACACATGAATCAAGAATATGCAAATCATGCAGAATGGCAGCAGCCGAGTTTCGAACCTGCAACCTTCTTGCTGCGAGGCAGCAGTGCAAACAACTGCACCCCCACACAGCCCTGTGTTGTAAAGCACCTTGGGGGGTTTCAGGACTCTAGAAGGCACTATATCAAATACAGGCTATTTATCATTTTTTGTGATTATTTCACAATAGAATTCTTACATATTGTACCTTTAAATGTAAAGAGTCATATACGTTTACTTTTAACATAGCAACACATAATAATGTACACCACTCTTTACATTCAAGCGACTGGGTTTAGTGGAACAAGTTTACATAACTTGGTTAAGTGAATACAACATTTAATTTCTTAGAATGTACACTGCAAAACATAAAAGCTACTCGTCATTTCTCATGGTTCTTTTTACAAAACTGACTTCTCCCTGGTCAGGCGAACCTTTCTACTTCTTTTTTCTTTTACATTGTACTTTCTAACGCAGACTTTACTCTTGAATATTTTATTAAACTAAAAGGTGGGGAATAATAGCTCAGATGTGCGTCTCCTCTGTGGCTGCAGAGAGGATTTCATCCATTCATAAAAAGGCATGCATTTCCTGACACTGAAC